>NC_045734.1:3929655-3930006 GCF_008692095.1 Etheostoma spectabile | reverse complement strand
GGTGGGCTGGGGATCTCATTGCTGCTTTTTGCAGATGATGTGGTCTTGATGGCGTCATCGGTCTGTGACCTTCAGCACTCACTGGATAGGTTCGCAGCCGAGTGTGAAGCGGCTGGGATGAGGATCAGAACCTCTAAATCTGAAGCCATGGTTCTCAGCAGGAACCGATGGATTGCTTTCTTCAGGTAGGGAGTGAGTCCGTACCGCAAGGGAAAGAGTTTAAATACCTTGGGGTTTTGTTTGCGAGTAAGGGGAGGATGGACCGTGAGATTGGTCGGAGAATCGGAGCAGCAGGTGTGGTATTACATTCCATTTATTGCACCGTTGTGACAAAAAGAGAGCTGAGCCAGA
>NC_045734.1:3900722-3929645 GCF_008692095.1 Etheostoma spectabile | reverse complement strand
AGCTCTCAATCTACCGGTCAGTGTTCGTTCCTACCCTCACCTATGGTCTTAAAAGCTGGGTCATGACCGAAAGAACGAGATCCAGGGTACAAGCGGCCGAAATGGGTTTCCTCAGGAGGGTGGCTGGCGTCTCCCTTAGAGATAGGGAGAGAAGCTCAGTCATCCGAGAGGAGCTCGGAGTAGAGCCGCTGCTCCTTCGCGTCGAAAGGAGCCAGTTGAGGTGGTTTGGGCATCTGGTAAGGATGACTCCTGGACGCCTCCCTAGGGAGGTGTTCCAGGCACGTCCATAGGGAGGAGGCCTCGGGGAAGACCCAGGACTAGGTGGAGGGATTATATCTCCAACCTGGCCTGGGAACACCTCGGGATCCCCCAGTCAGAGCTGGTTAATGTGGCTCGGGAAAGGGAAGTCTGGGGTCCCCTGCTGGAGCTGCTGCCCCTGCTACCCGATACCGAATAAGCAGAGATGGATAGATAGATAGATAGATGGATAGATAGATAGATAGATAGATGGATGGATGGATGGATGGATGGATGGATGGATGGATGGACGGATGGGATGAAAATCTTTCATAGTCAAACTGTCCCTTTCGCTCCCACTCAGCCTTTAACTTTTAATCCATCTCTGGATTTATTTCCCTCCCTATTATCTGTGCTCTCAACCCCCTAACTCTGCAGTGCGTGCACACACACACACACACACACACACACACACACACACACACACACACACACACAGAACTGTTCTGTCAATCAACCAAGTGTTTAATGGTCTAATCATTTCAGCTGTACTTGTAGGCATGTATATTGTTGGGTAGTTTACTCATAATAAAATATTGTATTTATAAACTGCATGTGTTTTGTGTGCAAAAATCTTAATTTCTGAAATAACTAGCAACTAAAGCTGTCAGATGAATGTGGTGGAGTAAAAAGTGAAATATTTCCCTCTGTATCATCCTAGTGACTTTAAGTCTTTAAGGGTTTGCTCCGCAATTGTGCAACACACACCTTTTCCTCTTTTCCTTTATTCTCTTTCCTATGTAAATTTGTATCTATGTTGGCATGGAAACGGAAGACAGAATGCCAATACAGCCTTTAACTTTCAAACAATCTCTTGATTTATCTACTGCCCTATTATCTGTCCCCTTAACCCACACACCCACAATGACCTTTTATCCCCTTCCATCTCCCGATCCCCAACTTCATTGCGTAAACACACAGATACACTGAGATACTGTACACACCCATACACATTGCTACTGCGCTACAGTATGTCTGCCTCGCTTGATGCCTGCAGCTGCCTCAGGCACACTGTGAAGCTCTGTCCTTTGGGAGGAATGCATGAAGGGAAAGACCCATCAAGACAACGGAGGGTCAAGTGATAAAAATCTGCAAAAACAGATCGAAAACATGGATACCAAAGATAAAGGACAGTCGAGAAATTATAAAAGAAAAAAACCCCTCTAGGTTAAAATATGTCCTTCACTAGTTTAAAATTATTAATGACTCCATCTGGTAACGTCTCAACAAAAAGCAGAATGTGCCAATGATTTCATCTTACAGCCAGATAAGGGAGGAGTCCCAGCGAAACGGTAAGAGAGAACTGAATATATACACAAAGCACAAACACATGAAGCTGAGCCAGTGGAACTGGAACAGACGAGGGAACAATAAGTGGGGAAGGCACAACAAGGACAACTACAAAAAGGGAACAAGACAACAACAGCGGAAACACTCTGGGTAGATTTTCAAGAGGAGAGAAATGGCTTCATTGGAACTCCAACTTTGAGCTCAACATCGTATTAAACATGACGTTTATATGTTAATGCACAACAAAACAAGAGAGAATGAGAAAGGAGAAAACTGTGGAGGGAACAGCACAGCCAACAAAAACCTTGGCACCCGAACTATGTGATAAAATGCATTACACAAGGAAAGGGCTAATCTAACTACAAGCTGGGCTGCTTGGCTGCAGTGTTGTACTCAGCTAATGCAGCATACAACTGGCTGATTGGATATTGCCAGAATAAATGGACTCTCCATGAATTCACTTTTTTAATTGAAAAAATCTGGTTGTACAACAAACATTTAAAAGAGGCTATTAGTCATAGCCGCATTAGTCAGCGGTTTTCACACACACACACACACACACACACACACACACACACACACACACACACACACACCCTCCGCAGACCTGAGGGGAATCACTGAGTTGGGCGATAATTTTCTGTGGGTTTACGTCGAGCAACCCTGTTCACATTACATGTAGTTATTTAATCTACTGTTTTTTAAAGATTATTTTTTTGGCATTTTTCAGCCTTTATTTGACAGGACAGATGAAGACATGAAAGGGGAGCGAGAGGGGGGATGATTGCGGCAAAGGGCAGGTCGTAGTTAAACCCTGGTCCGCTGTATTGAGGAGTAAACCTCTATATATGGGCGCCCGCTCTACAATTGAGCTATCTGGGAGCCCATTTGATCCACTGTTGATATAAAAAATATTGATTAGTTTCGTTTAAAAGGATTCAGCTGGTTTGATACATCTTATTTTCAAATAGTTGCCGATCATCATGTAATGTATAATACATACTCTTACATTAGAAGCATGTAAAAAAATCATCTTTTAATGGTCTGTATGAAAAGAGGGACTGATTACAGCAAGCAGCATCAACACTGATACCTGACAAGGTTAAGACAGACTTGACCAATTGCGAACCTATCCTGTCAGCCATCACATTAACTTTGCCCACTGTGTATGTGTGTGAGGGAAAGAATGAGAGTGGAGAACAGAGAGACAGAGGCGGAAGGCAAGAGACCAATAGAGAGAGAAAAAAAGGATCATTAAAGCTTTGTGCCCCTGAGTCACCTGAACATGTTTTATTTACTGTCCCCTAGAAGCAGAGTTGGCGTCAGAACTGTTTGCTCCACAGTCTGGGCCGAGCGCCTGACACACACAACCAGAGGCTACAGCCCTGCAGGACACACACACACACACACACACACACACACACACACACACACACACACACGCATGCACACACATGCAAACTTAGAGATGTTGGGTTGACTTATATTTCCTATTGAACAATATCTGATTAACTCAAAGCTTAAAGCAGGACTAGAACTAGAATCACGTTAACATAACCCTTGTCTCGCTTTGCCGGACCTTCTTCCACAGCGCTGTATAGGAGGGTCTGTCTAGTCCACAAATCGTTAAACGTGCTCTGGTTTATTGTCATTTCTTTAAACAAGTCACAATTGTCTTGGTGGTGCTAAGCACCGGACCGAGACACTGTGTCTCAGCAAAATAGCCTCAGGAAGGAACTTGTTTTGGTGGAACATGTGTACAAAAGCTGTTTTAGTTGTGCAACAGAAACAGATAGTCTAGCTAGTTGTCTGGATTTACCCTGCGGAGATCTGAGGAGCAGCTAACCATAGTCCTCAGAAATCCACCAGAGTCAAAAATGACAACACAAAGGAAGCCCAAGGCAACAGATATCCGGCCTAATTTTCTTAGGCAACAGACCAATCCTGGAAGTGAAACGTTGTGGATATAGACTTAACATAACTCTGGTTATCAAATCAAACCAATAAATATAAGGCAGAATGAAGGTGACTACAGTACCCAGTAGTACCCATGGGAGTAGCCCCCCCACACACACACACACTTTGGGCTTTCAAATTATGCACGCAAATTAACAGTTAACATGTGAAAAACATTTTTGCTGGATAACTTGTGCAAAATTGATAAATGGATGTCAAAGATAACACAACCCCTCCCCCCAAAAAAGCCAAAATATAAGCATGCGTCTTTGTCCAAAAGCAAAAACTGCATCAAAGGATAGAAATAACTCATTTGTATGCATTTGTTTTTCAAACTAGGCACATCAGTTATATTTTATTCTTGACTGAACAAGCCATCCGAAGGACAACATGACGTGACCTATGAGAAAAACACGCGCACACACCTTTATCCACAGTGGCACAATGGGTCGATAAATCAGCCTCAACAAGTTAATCTGAATTACTCTGGGGGGGGGGGTGCAATGGTGTTTCAAAAATGTCAGGCACACACTCAGTGACAAGCACGGAAGTTAAGAAAGAACAGGCGGAGAAGGGCTTAGTCCTCCAGTTAATACTGAGCTGCACACTGTTCATCCCCTGCACTGTTTTACACTTTGATCACTGCTGCACTTCTGTATAACTATTTGTAAATAATCCGGAAATGTATTCCATTGCACCTGGAATACCTGCAATATTTATAAGCTGTATGCAACGCAATTTCGTTCTGTATGCACTCTGTACATATAAAATGACAAATAAATAAAGTTGAAGTTGAAGTTGAAGTTGAAATAGCAGCTCCAGCAACAACCTGTGTCCTTGTAGCACTATAACTTTTTAATGAGAGTGTCTGCTCCCAACAGAGCTCATCGCTCCAACCTTAGGCCCACTGCCACTACTACGTTTTCCATGACATTTTAAAAATGTTTTGGAAAAGGCCAGTATTAGTTTGAATAACAGCATGAAGGAGATTGAAACTGAGGACTCTCATGATAGCGTACTGATAGTTTGGGACTTTATGTGACAATGGTATTGAAATCTAACTCACACATGGGCGGCTGTGGCTCAGTGGTAGAGCAGTTGCCTGCCAACCAGAAGGTTGGTGGTTCGATCCCCGCCCCTGCAGTCATTGTCGCTGTATATATATATACAGCACATTTACATACTGTAAGCAATAAATAACTAAAGTTACTGTTTAGGGAAAATCAGCTCTGTGCCAATATGTCCTGTGGTTGGGAGAAATGTCTATCACTACATTTGGAGAGACTGAGATACTAAAACGAAGATAGAGGGGATGTGTTTGATAAGATATGGGACCCTGTACTCAGTGTCTTTAAAGGGCATGCTGTGGCTGCTTTATAGTGCCTCACTGTACATACATGTATGGGTATGTGTGTATTTTTTTCCTTTTTCTCTTGTACTCTTGGATATTCACTTTTGTCTTTTTGACAAGACATTTGATTTGATTTTTTCTGACCATGGACTGCTGCAGCAAATTATGATGTGCTATGTTCTGTATGTTGAACAAAGAGAGCACAATCAAATATGAGGTGAAAATATTATGCTGCAATGCATTGTGGTACTTAGTTAAATACAATCTTTCAAACTAATAGTTTTAGGGCTCATTGTATATTGACTTGGACTTCTGTTCTAGAACAACCTTGTTGAAATATAGTCTACATTGGGCTGCCAACATGTTGCATATGGTTTTAGTTCAACAAAGTAGAATAAAGAAAAAGTAGTTTTAACAGTAGTGTGACTGGAGTTTATAAAAAATCTTCCACTCATGATTTTTCTTCTTCTTCTATTAAATTATCTAAACCTGCTTTTCCTTCAGAGGGCCGCGGGGTGCTGGAGGCCAGCGACCACTAGACGAGAGGAGGGGTACACTCTGGACAGGGAACCAGACAATCACAAGGCAGACACATAGACAACCCTTCACACCTAGACTAGCAGGTAACTTTTAGAAAACTAACTTTTAGTCATATATGCTCAAACTGTCAATATATTCTGACAGTACGACATGAATTAGATAACCTGTGAAAAGGTTCATGTTCCTCTGCCTCCTCTTGGTGCTCCTAATGGCATAAAGAAAACAACCAATCAGAACAGAGGAGTCTCTAACATAGTGTCAATGACTGCTTGTGAACTTAGTTCAAAAAACTAGGCAGCGCTGATCAAATATGAATCAAGACTCTGATACTACATTGCCTATTTCTCTCCTTTAAATGCTGTCAGAAACATTTTAGTTACTGTTTAGCTGTAAAATGGATGGTGTGACGGTCGGCAGGAGGGTGCTGCTGGGCTTGGGTTGGACTTGGTCACAAACCTTGTCATTTTACAGGCAAACACAAAAATTTGTTTCTGAAAACATTTGAGGGGAAAAATAGGCAATGCAGTAACAGAATCTTGATAAATATTTGATCAGCACCGCCTAGTTTGACAGTTTGATCGCAATTCACGAGCAGTAATTGACACTGTTAGAGACTCCTCTGCTCTTATTCCTCATTATTAGGAGCACCAGGAGGAGGCAGAGGACTGTGACTTTTTTACATATTGTATATCATGAAGTATTGTCAGGATACAGTGCCAGTTTCTGCAAATACGTTATTTTTACCAACTGTAGCTTTAACCCAACCTGTATGTGTTTTGGAATGCAGAAGGAATAAAGCTGAAGAAAACCTATGCAGTTGGCTCATTGTTATTTTTTAATCGTGATTAACTACTGTATACTTTATAGTGTAACCTAAAACAATGAAGTACCAATATTTGGGGAAAAGTAATCAAAGAAAAGTGGCTTAGTCTTTTCACAGAAGCAACCCGGACCCAAGTTGGGATGGGAGCTCAACGGAAAAGGACAGTGAGTGTTGAAAAACATACATAATGGCCTCTGTGAATATGACTGAAATGAGTTTGTCCAAAGTTCACTTTGTAATTGTGGTTTTTGCTGTGTGTAAATGGACGAATCCTTTTATGGAGACAGCAAAACAGCAGGGTAGAAGTGAACAGGTAGAAGCTACCTGCCATGTTGAAATTTGACCGGTTGAAGTATTGTTTCCTATAGCTAGGTATTAGTAAAATCCCATGGCCATTCAGCAATAACAGCAATTATTGCAGAGGGGGAAGTTAAATCCCGAAACAAGCAGCATGTCACTCGAAACCACAGAGAAGTTTGTTTCCTCTTTCCTTGATTCCTTTCTTTTCTCTCTTACATACACATTGATTCTTTCACACTCTTGCTCTTCCCCTGCACCCCCGTTGTTTCCACCCTGTTCAGATCTCTTCATCTCCACTCCTGCTGCTCTGTCTTTCATGTCTCTCTCTCTCTCCTCTCTCTTTGACAGAGACAGAAACTATTTCTCTTCTTCTGCCACCCAGGGACACAACTCACTGTCGGCTGTCGAGCCTCTCGCTCCCAGAGACTACCTGCAGGTGAACGCTGGAATGAGTTCAGCAGCCCTGTACTTTAGAGCTCGGCGCTACAGCAAAGACTGATTCCATCAGAAAGAGATAGTGACCTGTGTGCCCACGTGTCCGACGACAACTGAATGCAACATTGCACACATAGAGGGCACATGAGGAAGATCCAAGGTGAGAGACAAAATTGTTTTGTTTTTTGGCTGTAAATCTTTTAAAACAGAGAAAAGCTTTTTGCACACCTCTTTTGTCGGGCAGGTGCGTAGGATGTGACCAAAAGTAGCAGATCAGTAGCTTAGACCATTACACAATCATTTATTCAATAAAAAAACTGTACGAAATGGGTGCTGGCAATAAAGAATTTCCAACTGAATTCCTGAGAAACTGTTCATTTTACAGGTGCATATGGACAGCTACAATGTAATTTCACCAGTGTATTGATACACTTTTGAATGGACTGTGTCCTCTCTGATTCAGTGTAAAAAAATATGACAATGTATTGATTATGAGCCTATAACACAACTGGTCTGATTACCCATTGTTTTTTAAATGTACTGAGCGGCATTGTTTCTGCCCTGTTCTGCTTACAGTCCGTGATGGGAGTGCCACTTTGTGAATTGATGAAGTTATCCAGTTCCAGTTTGGGTTCAGGAGGCAGACACCGTACGCACATTTAGGAGTAGGCTTAAGACCTTCCTTCTTGATAAAGCTTATAGTTAGGGCATAGAATTGAATATTGTTGGGGAGTGAGGAGTCGCAGCGTCCGCCTAACCTGGCCCAAACTGCTTCTCGTCATAGTTGTCAGATCAACTTATCATATAATCGATAATTTAATAAAACTAGAGGGAGGCAGGGCATACAGCCCGATCCGGTTGGGGAGAGTTCTAGCCTGACCAGGCTCCTCTCTTTACCCTGTCTCTCCTGGTTATGCTGTAATAGTTTTAGACAGCTGGGGACTTCCTTTGACACACTGAGCTCCTCTCTCCTCTATCTATCTATCTTTCCATTTATGTGCATCCATGTCCCAGAAATGCTTGTTACTAACCTAGCTCTGGGGAGTCATCCCCGGAGTCCTTATGTTCTTTTTCACCCGGCATGTTTCCTTGGATCAGGGAGGCTCCAAAATCATGGTAGCAGCTGTCGCCATGGTCCCGCTACACGTCCTGCGATGCCATGTTCATCCTGCCACGCTCTGCTGTGCCTTGTAATGCCGCACAGTGCCCTGCTTTGCCACAAACTACAACAAAGAACTACTACAAACTACTATTTTTAACTGACTGTTTTTGCCACTCTTCATTCTAACCCCAACCGGCCCGTCAGACACCGCCTACCAACAGCCTGTCCCAGGTCCCAGGTTTCTGCCTAAAAGGAAGTTTTTCCTCCCCACTGTTGCACTATTGCTTGCTCTAGAGGGAACTACTAGAACTGTTGGGTCCTTGTAAATTCGGGAGTGTGGTCTAGACCTACTCTATCTGTAAAGTGTCTCGAGATAACTTTTGTTATGAATTGATGCTATAAATAAAATTGAATTGAAATTGAAATGAATGAGTAGGACCTGATTGGTCCTGGTCAGTCAACCAAACTATCAAAAGTTATGGTTGAGGTGAATGTGTGAATTTACCTGATGTTGTATTTTCGAAATAAATTATTGCTTGCGTAATGGTCAGTGTGCGGGACTCTTTCTAAGCTGCTAGAAATCATTTGTCCTCCGGTTATAAAACCTTTATTGCCACAGTAAGTGTAGATCCAACGGATACTTTTTACTGTTGCTGTGATCGGCTTTGCTCCTTTGGGTGCTAAAATGCCACTGGAGGGAATTTGAAGACATTTCCAACTTGCGGTTGTGTAAATGATGAGGTCCGCCATGATGTCTGAGTTTAACTTTATCATTGTATTATAAGTTTTAAGTTTAGCAACACCTACAAAAACCAAGGTGTGCCAAATGAAAGTTAAAAAAAACGAACACAAACAAACACACACACACACACACACACACACACACACACACACACAGCCTGCTAGGGTGTACAATACATTCTTTACTTTGTTGTGATTGGTCAACCAAATTCCAACAAGATGCTGCGCGGGCTGTGCTTACTCAGGCAGCACCTATGAAAAACTGGGCTGGCATTCTCAATCAGTGACATGACTAATTAAGACATTTTTCATGTGGGTGAGGCGTTTCAGGTAGTTTAGAAAAAGCGCTGTCTGAAACGCACCCAAAGTGTGTGTGTGTGCCTGCAGCCTGTTAAATGAGCCAAAGGGTAAAGCAGGGTTAAGGCCTATACGAACCCGCTCCAACCTTGCCTACTCAGCACAAAGCCTCTCTCCCTGTCTCAGTCTCTTTGTAGAGTGGCTGATCAAAGAGCAGAGCGCGCTGGGAGGATTCACCCCGTCAGGGAGCTTCAGTGTGGATGAACACGGACATCCCATTATGTTATGTACACTGAGGGATATGAGAGTGCAGGGCACACACCCTCGTGAGCTGCCTTGCGTGTAAGCAACTGTGAACAAACCTGTGAGTGGGAGCTGCTGCACTTCAGTTCTGAATTCTGTGCACGTATGAAAAATACTTGGCATTGGAGGGTGAGCGCAAACGATAATTGAGTTTTCAATGCATCGGAGCGTGCAAACGGTCCGCGGCTTTGATCGGTAATGAGGAAGGTAGGGCAGAACTGACCAGCGCTGCCTGTTATTTCAGATAAAAATCACAGGATCAAAGACCTTTTCTCTCCTCATTGCTGCATCTCGCTCTTTCTGCTTGTGTGTCTCTGCTAAACCCCAGGCATCCTTGGCTCACCTATGACCTGTCCAAACCCCTTCAAAAAAGCAACTTGAGAACTTGTCAAAGGCTCTTAAACTCTTAAACTTTACCCTCTGCTGCAGCAGGATTGTGTACCGCAGTAGCGTAGCCAGAAATATTAATTAAGTGGGCCTGTGGGATGATGTGTGCAAGAGCCAAAGATATCTGTAGATCAACCATAACTGTCTTTTTAGTATTATTTTAAGATCCCATTAAAACATTATTTAGAGTGTTTGCCTACTATACATTGTACCGATAGCAGGCTACTGGTTTTGTTTATTGTTTAGCAAGTTTCAAGAAATAAGGTGGCAAAGGCAAGCTGAAACATTTTTTTTTCCCCTAATAACATCACAAGTGTTGCAAAAAAACAATGTCAAACCTGGAGTAGTGGGGACTGCAATGGTCTATTCATTGAACATCTGCAACATTATGTGCAACTACATCCCATCAGATTTTCTAATAACAAGGGTAACCACACAGCCAAGGTTTGTTCAGGCTAAGCCTAAAAGCTAAAAACCTAACACTTAAAAACTGACAGCACGCCACTTGAAGTAAGCATCATCTATCCATCAATATAGCATAAGTGTGAGATCACGCTAGCTTCATTTATAGGTTATTACATTCACAATCCCTCAGCCAAGACAACAATAGGCTGCAGTTCTGTAAAGAACATTTAAAGGCAGGGTTGGTAACTATTTCCAATATACACTTTTTATATGCATTGTTTGAAATGGTCTTTAAACCCCGACAGCAAGAAATAACTAGGTAATAACTAGGTATGGGCTCTGAAAAAGGAGTGAAAAAGAGACAGAGCCCCGGGGAGATGCTACTTTTAGATCTTGCTTGATTTTCGACATTACCAACCCTGCCTTTATAGAGTTAAAGAGATAGGCTACTTGTTGAATTAAATCCAGCTCTGTGTCATGTTAGTGTGGGCAGTGTGTGTAGATGAACAGTTTGATGAACAGTGTTTGGCTTCCCTTCCTGGCACCAGCACACGAGTTCTCCATGGAGCACTAAAATGACACAGAGCTGGTCCAACATCGGCAAAGTATACCTTCATTCAGAGTGACCCAGACAAATGGGCTGAGCAAGATACATTTTTTTAAGTATTTCAAAAGTAATCCAAAGTATTTAGAGTATGTTACTTAACTTGAGCAATCTAATGGAATATGTTACAAATGACACTTTACAGCATGTATTCAGTAATCTGTCGTGAAATACGTTTCAAACGTAACTCTCCCAACACTGGCTATGTATATAACAAACAATACAGCAAAGCGTGAAATTAATAAAGTACCTTCACTGTAATAGAAAGCTTCCACCTTTGGGAAACAAAATGAATCCCAACTGGCTATAGGACTGCTGCTGCTGATAGGGGATAAAGCTAAACTAGAATTAGCACCTCACAGTTATATTCTTCCGCCAAGTTCTGCTTACAGTCAAGTTGCAGATAACATCCATTTATATAGATTCATACAATATATGCAATGACAATTTTGAAGCAATTTATTAAAGTACTAGGTGTATTTTTTTGGCGTAACATAAATTCTTCACTCAGATCTTCAACCCTGCAGCACAGAAGATCTTTTTTCTATCTTGACCTTTGAAGTGGATGGTTGTGTCAAATTCAAAAGGCATTCTCTCCAGGGGGTCCAGAGAGGGCGTTCACAAGAACGGAACAGACAGATTGACCGATGGACGTATGGACGAACAACCCGAAAAACATAATGCCTCTGACCACAGAACTATCACCGTCACGGAGGCATAAAGATAATTTTCTTAGAGCAATTATGACCTGTGCTATGTAGACTACAGGGTTTGTGATGTATGAGTTTCATTTCCCAGGTTTGATTAAAACTATACTCTTGTTTTATCTTTCCTCTGCCTCTACTTTGCTTCAGCTAACAAGACAGAGAGAAGAAAGACAATTTTCCGGCAAATTCAGAAACAATCTTCAGTTTTCTGAAGACACTGAAAGGTTTATCCTCCTCTACAATAAATTTACCTAATTTAAACAGTAAATCAGATGAGAATGATTTGGCTTTCTATTAAAAAAGTTGGCTTTACTTTAGGATTTGGGGAAATTCCTTGATGAGTCACTTACTGTGTCTTTTAAGCCTATTTTAAGCCTGTGTAAATCACTCCTCTATCACCATGTGCCAAAGTATCACACAGCCTACAAGTTATTATTTGTGAGTGTGAGTGTGTGTGTGTGTGTGTGTGTGTGTGTGTGTGTGTGTGTGTGTGTGTGTATTTGTGAGTGTGTAGATTGGTGTGTGAGAACTCACAGGTCTATGATGTATGTATGGTGTTTTTTGTCACTTACCTCATTCCTTTTTTCATGTATCAGAAGCTGGGAAGTGTGTGCGAAGGTATTCTCTGGAGCGACAGTCGGCCTGTGGAAAAGGAGAGGGAGGACGAGGATGGAGGGAGCCAGAGAAAGAGAGGGGGAAAAAAAGCAAGCAAAAGAGATACCACATTTTACTTTCCTTACACACTTAACAAGTTCTTCTGAAGTTTCAAATTAAAAGTGCCTTGACACTGACTTTACACAGAACAAACCACGCTCTTCTGTTTGCAGCCAAATATGACAAACATAAATTACTGTGTGAGACAGTTGTTTGTACAAATATTTCTGAGGCAGCATTGCCTTCTTAACATCATTAGGATGTTACGGTGTCTAAACTTTGGGCCCAACATAAGAAAACTTCTTTTCAGATGTTTAGGGAACAGGCCTAAGTGAGAATTTAGAGTTATTAGAGGGGTGCCCCAAGGCTCCATATTAGGGCCTCTCTTCCTTATATATACAGCTGCAGATGTTTGTGGACATATCTGTGTCCTAGCCCAGACAGCCATTGAGGGGACTGATCTTTTTATTTCCAAACAATGTTAAACATATTCAACTTCACTCAACGCCTGTGTTTTGTAATCGTCATATACTCCGACACTTTACATGCACACTAGCCCCTGATTTCATAATTAAAATAATTTATAGACCATAATCAACCTGGTTATTTATATCCCTTTACCATTCTAGCATTATCTAGGTTCCATTTGTGCAGGTGTGTTTTTTTATTCGTCCCAGTCATCATTTCTGTCCTGACGGTATTAGCAGAATCTGACTTTCATTTTAAAATGTCCTGATGGCATTTCATAATCAAACATTTCTATATAAGCCTGAATTAATTACTGTAGCAATTGGGATGTTTGTCCCATAGCATTTTCTATCATGTCTTTTGAGAATGCCAATGTCAATCTTTTGTTGCAGTAAGGTTTGCACGGGATTTCAACAGTCTTTAACTTAAGCATTAACAAAATACAAAACTTTTCAACCAACAGCAGCAGTTTAGCAATATAGGCTAGTTAACCTGCAACATGTCAATGCAAAAGATGCAATTTCTTAATTATTTATTTTTAACTTCCACTGGTATCCCTTGGATTGTTGTGTTTTGTAGATAAATAATATAAGACAATAAATAAATCAATTAAGTCAAATCTCTGAAAACTGGAAGAAGAAGACACTGTGAAGGTTTGTTGTCATAATGGCAAAAGCTAGTAAAAATAAAGTCCAGTTTAATTATTTTTGGCAAATTTGTGCTGTTTTCTTCCTTACAGCATCAAACAGAAGTAACACACCCCAGCTTTTGATCAATGCTTTTCAGTGAAGCTGTTTATGAATTCATAAACCTGGTCTCCTCTGATCAAACTGCTCTACAGTCATGTGACGCTGATTATGCCATTTAGATGTTAACAGCTGGCAAAGACCTGTGTGTGTGTGTGTGTGTGTGTGTGTGTGTGTGTGTATGTGTGTATATATATATATATCTTGTGTTAAAAGAACACTTTTGTACCAATAACAAAGTGATGCCACAATGTCAGATAAACCAAAGAAAAATCAAAACACTAGTAATTGACCGATTTATCGTCCGGCCGATATATCGGGCCAATATTCGTGTTTCTACGTGTATCACATCGGTCACATCACCGATGTAGCTGTTAGGAAAACACTGGTCAAAGGATTAAGTAATGCCGACGTTGTTCCGTAGGAGTTTTATTCAGCGACCACCTGGCTGAGGTTTGGACACACACACACCAGACTCTCTCCCTCTGTCCCTACTTGGAACTGGGCGGAGTTCCTATCGCAATGATATCAGAGCACAGCCCCCCCGCTCAAGAAGAGCTTTAATGATGAGAGATATGTTTTATGCGTAGTTGTATATCAATTTGTGTTAACGTTTATCATGTACCAGACACAAGTGCACCATGTGTGCCTTACTTGTGTTTAGAGCCGCTTGCTGACGTTATCATTCAATCCAGTTCAATGGTGGTTGAGTTTTTCAGTCTCAGTTAGCAACCAAACAGACGTTTTGTTTGTGTGTGTGTGTGTGTTTCACTCAGTGGGACACATGCATCACAGATATGTAGGAGAATGCGCCAACTGAAGGAGAGCTTTTAAAACTTATTTAAAGCACAATAATGTGACAAAGTGGACACTTTGTCACATTAGTATTTATGATCACTGGCTCAGCATTCAGCCATGCTAGCAACAATTTCATTCTGTCGGCTGGTTGGTCCACCACTTTGGTCTCAACAACTATTTTGATGAATTGCAGAATACTTTGAAATTAACTACTTAACTGAATTAAAGAGGATTTTACTTGGTGGGTTTTGGCCTGATCCTGCTTTGTGACAGAAATGAGTAAGTCACTTCACTGACTTGATGATTTTCTCTTCTTGAGCTACATTATGTGGACGTTATGTTTTAGCATATATCATTATCTCATGTAGCCACAGTGGCTACTGTTCAGCAAGAGTTACATCCAGCATCCTGTTGTCCAGCAAGACTTTCCATTATTTTCTTCAGAATGTCTGGCTGGAGAAATATGACAACCAAGAAGACAAAGCTTCATGCCATGGTTTTAAAACTATTCAGCAATTAATTCCTACTAAAATGTGTCCATTCAGTGTGGTATAACCCAGTATCATCCAGCAGCAAGCATGCCAGCCAATTAGCTCGCTAGCAATAAACTGAGCTAACACCACCATTTTTCCTTAAATTTATTTCATTTGTGTAGGAGCTGGAGAAGCCAGTTTTAGATACCATGCTAAGCTAACATGCTGCTGGCTCCAGCTTTATACAAGGTACAGAGATGATCCTACTGTGGTAAGAAAGTAATGTAAGCCTGTTTCCCAAAATATCAAACTATTCCTTAAAAGTCAGAGGGAACGTCACTGGGGCAGATGCTAGAAAGGACCCCACATTTTAAAACCCAAATGTTAGACCTAATGCAATAAAGACAATTTTCCACTCTGGTTTAAAGTATCATAAATGATTGTTCTTTGTATACCTGACAAAGACAAAATGGAAGAATAAAAAACTGTAAATTAATTAAAAAAATGTCACAGCTGTGTTGCTGCGGAGTAAAGAAAAAAAAACTGACTGAAGCCTGATCCGATCTGGTTTCCTCTGGCCAACAGTCCCTGGCAAGGTGGGAATGCACAGGTGAACAGATGTGCACTGCTGGCTCTCTGCAGGGCCATTTGGTATATTCAGGTCTCTCTCACTCTCACTCACACACACACACACACACACACACACACACACACACACACACAGAGGTGTCCGAGTTCTAGCTTTGGTCTGGTGCCTTGGGGCAGGTCTTTATTCTCCAGCCCCCCAAAGCCCCATAGGCCCTGCAGCTATGTCAGCCTACTCAACTCATTCCTCCTTTCTATATCCCTTCGTCAATTTCCAAATCATTTTTATAATTCTCCTTCTCCCTGGAATCCAGCTCCCCTCACTTACTGTTTTCACACCAAATCCTTTCTAATCATTAAACCCTTTCCTCCAGATCTCTATGCCTCCCACCTCTCTCCCTCAAATCCACCCCAGGGCTGCTCTTTCGACTTTCTCCAACCTTCCTCCAATCTCTCTGTGGAGGTTGAGAGTCCAGTGGCTGAAGCACCAGAATGTCAGACAGCCATATATTAACATTTAGACAGCCTCGGGGCCTGAAGGGAAGCGGTTGAAATCATTCACATCCTCTCTGCACGTTAAGAAAGGTTTCACAAGCAGACTGGTACAGCCGGTGTCAATCTTCACGGATGTTTTACCCAGTCAGTTGTCCATGTCTGTTTTACGACTGTAAGCTTCTCTCTTACTCTCACTTTTTCCTCTAAGACTTGTCTGTTTCCTTCCAATTACACTAAACACATTGTGTTGTGTTCCCATCAATGTCAAGTCAATGTGACGTTAGCTGCTCCACAGAGAATCTTGTTTGAGAAGAACAAAAAGGGAAATGTATGTGTACCACTGCTATCCAAGGGGCTGGAAGTAGCAATTGTTTTAACATTGATTTATGTGATTAATTCAATCATAAAAAAACATCAGAAAACCGTGAAAAACACCTGTCAGTTTCCTAAAGCCCAAGATTACTTCAGATTGTTTTTGTCTGAATGACAGTCCCAAACCCAAGGATGTTCAATTTACACAGATATATAAAAAAATTAAAAAAAATCAGTAAATCCTCACATTTGAGAGACTAGGACAATAGCATTCAACTTTGTGAGTCTTTTCATTCACATATTTTTATGAGCATTTTGAATTATTGCATTAGAAAAGCTGGATGGATCCTCAAAAAAATTCTATAACACTTATTTTTGGCGTCGAAAAAAGAGTTGATTGTGCTATGTGAGATATGGACATGCCTTTGCTGAATACGTTCTGTTGTAGCAAACATTTAACTCACATGACTGATCAGCTGGTTGGATGCTTCCTGGGTGTTCCCATAAGGACGTAGTGTCAAACTCAACTTCACTAAAGTTGATTTATGGTCCTGCAGAGGCTCAGAGGACAGCTTTTGATGTAGCCTACGCAAGTGGCCTGAAGTTTATACTTGAGCTGGTATGCGCGTCGATCTCTTTAGGAGAATAGCAGGGCTGGCGTGTGTGTGCGTGTGTGCGTGTGTGTGTTCGTGTGTGTGGTGGAGCAAGCACTGACTCTAAAGGCATAGTGAGATAAACAAAGTGTCTCCCTTCAGGAACGTGGACAGACATTTTGGGGAGCAGGGTCTCGAGTGAAAAAACGGCATTTCTTATAATTATTTTTAAAAAATATGTTTTTTTTAACAAAGAGTTCTGACTGCCTTACCAATTTATTTTAAATCCGAACTGGTTATTTTGATTTTTAATTGAATAAAAACATTTGTTTTTCATGATACACAATAAATTTTCCATTTTGCGCCAACAGGAATTTACAGTGGCTTGAGAAAGTTTACACACCCATGCTGAAGTTGATTAAAAAGAGTAATAAAAAAACATCTTTTGGAAATTGATCTTAATGCCTTAATTCAAAACAAATTACGAAAATCCAACCTTTTAAGGACACCAATTTTCTTTGTGAATGAATAATGTATTGTAAATACAATGTTCTTTCTTAAAGTACAGGGGGCATAAGTATACACACCCCTACGCTAAATTCCCATAGAGGCAAGCACATTTTTATTTTTAAAGGCCAGTTATTAAATGGATCCTGAACACTATCCATCCTGATAAAGTTTTCTTGGCCTTTGGAATTAAACTAACCCCCCCCCCCCCCACATTCATCACATACCTACACATACCTCGAACATGGCATGGTGTTATTTCAGTTAGCTTAATGGTTTGATTTGCACTGAGAGATGATCTTATGAAAAGTTCCCCATGGCTATCTCTATGTATGCAGAAGGGTATGTGATGATGAGGGGGGGGGGCTATTTTAATTCCAAAGGCCAAGGGAACTTTATAAGGATGCATATTATCCTGGAACCATGAAATAACTGGCCTTTCAAAATAAAAATGTGCCTGCCTCTATGGGAATTTAACATAGGGGTGTGTATATTTATGCCCCCTGTATTTTTAGGAAAGAAAATTAATTTATTTACAATACGTTCATTCACAAAGTCATTAAAAGGTTGGATTTTCCTAATTTTTTTTGAATTAATGCATGAAGATCAACTTCCAAAAGATGCTTTTTATTCCTCTTTTTAATTAACTTAAAAACCAAGCAGAGCGGCTGTGACTCAGTGGTAGAGCGGTTGCCTGCCAATCGGAAGGTTGGTGGTTCGATCCCCGCCCCTGCAGTCATTGTCGAAGTGTCCTTGGGCAAGACGCTGAACCCCGAGTTGCCCCCGGTGCTGCGCATCGGAGTGTGAATGTGTGTGAGTGTGTATTTGATGAGCAGGTGGCACCTTGTACGGCAGCCCCGGCCACAGTGTATGAATGTGTGTGAATGGTGAATGTTTCCTGTAGATGTAAAAGCGCTTTGAGCAGTTGTTAAGACTGGAAAAGAGCTATATAAATACAGCACATTTACAACTTTAGCCTGGGTGTGTAAACTTTCTCAAGCCACTGTATACTGTATATTTATTTATAGAAAAGAAAAAAGGAGCTCCTCAGAAAAAATGGAACTTTCTATCATGGAAGAAAAAGTGCAGGTGCTCAAGCCTCCTTTGATGTGTATGTCTGCACGTGCCTGTCTCCTCTGTGCTTTCCGACCACGGTGGGAAATCTGTGGCCGGACATATAAACTCTCTCCTTCATGTCAAGTAATTTATTTATTTTTTATTAGAGAAGGACAGCCAGGAAATGAGTACATTCAAGGGACATGAGTCGCCACAACGTGCAGTTACATTTTTCGAGAGGTGGACGTCGGGCTTCTGCTCAGAGTCCGTGTCTTCAGGTACCTACGTACAAAGGTACACAACCTGTTTCTTGCCTGCCTGGAGTTTGACACCTGTGCCATAAGGTTTCTTTGTCTCCGGGCAGCATAAAACATGGCCAGTACTAACTGACATGAAAGAACAATTCAAATTTGCCCATTTGAACTACATTCCTGAAGACATCAACTTCTTCTGCTCGGTTTACTAACAGATCACAGCAAGACATAGCTTAAAGTGACAACTTCTCACAAAACTGCACTGTAGCATAGTTAATTCCCTTTTTTTGGGACGTTTCAAAAGTTGAAATTTGCTTGAACATTGAATGAAAACACGGCTAGTATTATGCTTTCAGATACTTCTGGTCCCCCCCAAGTGGAAGAAAGATCAATGAATGCAGCTTTAAAAGCAGCGATTGACGATGCCTGATGCCTAGTGGATGCAGTGGAGGCTGGGAGTTTTAAGTACTGATATATAGCTTAGTGTTGTTTACACATTTCAATCTGGCCTTTAGATAGTATACACGTGTGCTGCTGTCTTCATCTTTGCATAATGATGACCAAACAGCAGCTTATAATGACTCCCAAAGTAATTTCAGTAACTGTCTAAACAAAAAACTCAGCACATACAAGAACTTCGTTATAAGTGAATACATGTGACCAAAAACAGGCACGGAAAATGTATAGTTTCCAAACTATGTCTTTCCTCACACACTACTTTACAGTCACACGTTGTGTGGCTCTGGGAGACACAGAAAAGTGAGACACATTATTATTCATAGCTGAAATAGCAGAGCAGAGACAGGGTGGAGCACAGTGAGGGTGTGAAATTCTGCTAAGGATATTCCTTCGTAGTTAGCAAGTCTCAACAGTCTCAGAGAGTCTGGTAAAAAAGAAGTGTCCTGTAGGCATCTTTGTTTGTGTGAATTAGCGTGTGTGTGTGTACGTGCATTTTAGCACAGCTGCATGTGTGAGTGTTTATGTGCGCGTGCTCGTTAATATGGAGTGTGTTTGTGTTACTGGAGAGGTGACAACAACCAAAAATACTCCAACTCTGCAGGCCTGAATAATTCAGAGAGTGGAGACGGAGCTACTAAGGTAACAAACCAACTGAGAAGGAGGGTCATTTTTTCCCTTCTATAGAAAATTGCCAACAGTGGAGTCGCCCCCTGCTGGAAATTAAAAAAGAATGCAGGTTTAAGGCACTTCCGATTTGGCTGGACTTTTCAGTACGAAAAGCTTTGTCCCTTTTTTTTTTTTTCTTCTTTTTTTTTATAGACTTTGGTCAAACCTCTTGTGATACTTCCAGTAAACTGTGTGCAATACAGCAAGACAAACTTTAAACTACACAGTGACTTCTACGAACACTGTACCGGTGACTGCTGTAGAAGGAGAGGGAACATAATTAGTGACTTCCGCTCAGTGCAAAGCACTCAGACAGAGTGGAGAGGTCTGGAAATAGCCAGTTACTGCACGCCTCAGGCAGCTCCTCAGAGCCCCATTACCAGTGGATGTCTTCCCATCAGTGTACGTGAAGGGGGAGGGGGAGTAATGGATTTCATCTTGGAGATGATGACAAATGGGCCAAATGTGGCCCAACATTACACACATGACACAGCAACGTAAACAAACCTGTTGAAGCCCATCAGTCATCCAGATTGTTGTATGCGTGGATGTGATGAGTCAAAAGAAACAGTACCAGGTTGTGTGGCTATGTCGTATGTGTTCTACGAGCGTTACGGTGGCCCATTTGTATTCCAAGATGTTTTAAGACATTATTAAGTGACGCAAAGAGACCAGCAACAGGAAAATGTCTCTTGGTGAGGTAAGCGGTGTTTACTTCTTGTTTTACTTTTGAGAGAAACCACTGAAAAAGTATTGTGTGCCATGCTAAAACATAGTGAAACAGTGGCACAAGTACAAAGAAGTGTTTTGTGATTATATTTACACAGTATATTACTGTGTAAGTCACACAGCAAAATATATCTAAAGTTGCATCCCTTATTTATGTTCACAAACTGGGGTAAAAGCCCCAATTAAGACAAATGCACTGTATGCATGTCCAAAGAATGCTCCTAAAACTGAATAATATTGCCATATTGAACATGTCTTACTCAACAACAAAAAAAAGCTACATTCTGCATAAAGCCTGATTTGGAATACCCAAACAGAATATGCTGTTTTGTGTCAAATTCAGAATATTGCCATATTCAGAATAATAGCGGCATATTAGCGTGCATTTTAACATACTCATTGTAGCTTGGTTTGCGTCAGCCTGTCATTGCCGACGATACCTGTTAGCAGATTAGACAGCATCTGTGAGTTTGACATGTGACAGCAAAAACACAAAAGGCAGATCAAAATATCCAGTATATACTGTAACATATTTCAAGATGGCCCATGAATATTGAGTGTCTACCCCAGTTCATGCGATGCAAATGTAAAATTTCAAGCCAATTCAATTCAATTCAATTCAATTTTATTTATAGTATCAATTCATAACAAGAGTTATCTCAAGACACTTTACAGATAGACCACACTCCAGAATTTACAAGGACCCAACAGTTGTAGTAGTTTCCTCCAGAGCAGGCAACAGTGCGACAGTGGCGAGGAAAAACTTCCTTTCAGGAAGAAACCTCGGTCAGACCCAGGCTCTTGGTAGGCGGTGTCTGATGGGCCGGTTGGGGTTAGAATGAAGAGTGGCAATAACAAAAATAGAAAAAAAAGTTCATGGCATAGCAGGACGCTGTGCGGCATTACAAGGCACAGCAGGACGTAGCAGGACGTAGCAGGACGTAGCAGGACGTAGCAGGGCACTGCAGTGTAGCAGTTGAACATGGCATGGCAAGAGAAATACTTGGAATTGATGGTGGTGGTAAATATTCATGAGTCATTGGCTGACATTAGTCTCGCTTTGCCAGACCATCCACACGCTGTGGAGTGGAGGAGGGTCTGGCTAGTCCACACAGCATTCCGAGATGGGAGAAAAACATGCTCTGGTATATTGGCATTTCTTTAAACCAATCACAATCGTCATGGGCGGTGCAAGGAGACACTGTAAAATAGCACCAGAAAACTCAGATTGGACAGATAGTCTAGCTAGCTGTCTGGATTTACCCTGCAGAGATCTGAGGACCAGGTAACCATAGTCCTCAGAAATCCACCAGAGGTTAAAATGCCAACACAAGAAAAGAGTAAGGTAACGGGCATCAGCGAAAATATCCGGCAGAATTTCCTACGGTCCCGGAACAATCCTGGAAACGGAATGTCAAGGATATAGACTGGCTGCCAGACTATATAGTTGGCTGCCATACGCTATTGTCACATCAGACAAAGAAAGGCTGTAGCAGAAAAAACTCTTAGTGTATTGAATTGAGCAAGTGTGCATTATAGTGCTTATAAATTACTATTTGCAAAAGAAAAATTGTGTTGTGTATAGCTGACACTAGAGTCCAGTTTTATAAATTACCCCAAAAATATATTGGAAGGACACATCCACAATAAAGAGACCAATCCAGTATAACCATTGACAACAGCTTGGAGTTAGTACTTAGTTTGTACATTTTAAGGACTAAGTCATCAGTCTGTCATGTTTATTTCTTTTGTATATTTTGAATATGTCATGTATATTTTCAAATTTCTTTTGACAAAAAAAAACTTTTGCTTTGCCGTTGACTTGTAGGGAAATGTAATACGTGTACCTATGGTAATGAAAATGTACTTTTTTTAGAAGGGAGGAGTTACCTGCCGCTGCTCAAGTTATAGGTTATAATCTGCAATTAATTACAACCATTCTGTTTTATGATGTTTTGTACCAGTTAGTACTGCGAGCTAACAGACAGGCCTGACAGAGTATGAGCATGTTTGTCAGGGAGCATTCGCTAAGAGAGGATTAGGTTTCAGTTATACTGCTGTGCATTAGAGCTTTTAACTGACTTCCAAAGGAAAGGAAGGAAGAGGGGGTGTGGGTGTAGTAAGTCGTGTTGGATTTAAAAGCAGTTCCGTAAATGGAACGTGGATTATAGACTAACCCTGTCGCAGCCTAAACGCACTACCCCCATTCAAAATAAATAGAAAGACCTGCGTTGTTGCCGGACAGGCGGACGGCCGACGCAGACAGTCAGAGAGCGGCCTAACTCTGATTTTCAGTCTTTCCTACTACTCGCTACCGTTGTTGTTCCTAATACGTGACGTAACAGCGCCGCGGTCAAGCTGCTGTTCTGCCCGCTGCGTTCCATACAGACCCTACAGGGTGAGTTTTGAGTCTCTATCTGACCATGAAAGCCACTGACCAAGCATCAGTATTTGACAAGTTGGGAACAAGAACGGGCTTTGACGGGGGCGGGGTGGGGGGGGGGGGAGTGGCCACTAATGCAATCCTTCCTCTCTCTGACCTTTGCCTGTCACTCTGTTGTTGTCACAGCGACCGGAGAGAGTAGAGCAAGCAGAGGATGAATCCAGGCAGGTGTCGGCTCGCCTTCTACTCGCCATCATATGCAGGTGAACCGTGGGACACGGGAGTGTGAGAATTTAATAGGGTGATGGAGCACGGCTAAGACGGGGCGTGAATTAGTGCATACATGTGTGTGACTGAGCTTTTCCACTGTGGTTTGAGATTGTGCTGCAGTGCCTTCTTTCACACATGAGCCTTCACTGCAGAATCCAACCATGATGTCATCTTTACCTTTCATCTTTCCCTCTCACAATCTCTCGAGCTGTGGAAGGAGGGGTTTGTTTCAGTCAGGACACAAACAGAGGATCTTATTAGAAGGAGAGAAGAGAGGACAGAGAAACAGAAGAGCGAAGGGTTAATTTGCACCTAGAAAAATGAACAGCCAGCTGCTGTGACACCGTAATGAAGCAGTAGATCAATTTACCCATGCAAGTCATGATTACTGAGCACCGAGACTTTTAGTAATACCTGTCTCGCTGTATTAATCTAAAACATACTTTGTACCTTCCACAGAATCTAATCCACAGAAATGTAAGAAATGGTAGAGGTACTGATGGTGGATGGTATTAACAATGATATTGAGGGATGAAACTCCTGTAGTATAAGGAGGGCTGAAATAATAAGTCAAATTTACGAGTTTATCATTTGTCATTTGTCATGTTTCTCAAATATATATTTCCTTCTATTTTATTGATAATTTAATTTGGATAGAGGAAAAATCATGCACACACTCAATCTCTTTTTTTAAAGACGTTTTGTTGCCACACCTTCAAGTAAAACAGTTCATATGGACAAACAGCACAGGTACAACATACACAAACAATACATGAACAACCTTATGAAGGTCTGAGGATGAAACGTCGTTGATAAGGTCAGTATCAGTGTTTTCACAGAGGATTTGATTCAATGCACCATCAGTAAAACGCTCTGCTGCGCTACAACTTTGCAGTCATTTTAATCCGGCGTGAAGCAGAGATACTGACTGGGATGAAAGCGAAAAGGCATGCCAGCGTTCTGACAACAACTAAAAGTTAGTTATTGTAGTTTGGCTGCTGGTTTGGCTCGTTAACCACGCAACAGCTGCAGCAGTGGCTGTGATACAGCTCTTGAGGGCTGTTCAGATTCCGAAAGTAGCTAAATTAAGCGATTTTTATTACCAAAAGGAGGGAAGGAGGTTTTTGGGTTGGGGCAGTAATATAGGCTTGCCTGAAAGGGGTCCCACAGTGTCAGATTTGGAAAATCCTGCAAAACCAATATATAGTATGTTTTTATTAGACTCTCGATGGTGATGTCTTTCCATGCCCACAGTTTGAATTGCAGGCCTTGTGTTTGACAGTTGTCTCCATTCTGATGCCAACCCAGATGACACAGCTGAGCGGTTCACCACATGACTGACCGGACCATTATCTGGGTTCCTGCAGGTTTTAGTTTAAGTCAAATTCAAGACTTTAAAACCTTTTTAAGACCTTTATGAATAAAATCTAAGAACGTCACAAAGTTCTTGCAAAGTAAATAAAATTGTTCAAATTTAATAAAAAGCAACGCGGAGTAATGATAATCTGTACATATACAGCACATTATTTTTGCTTGAGCGAAAGAAAGAGCTACATCGGAATTAAAAAACATTTCAATGAGCCTTAGATGCAACGTTACATGGACGTATGAAAATTAAGACCCGTTCAAAATTATGTAAGACCTAGAATACAATATGTCAGCGAATGTAAGACTTTTTAAGCCCTAAGATTCTGATTTTAAAATTTTAGATTATTTAAAATTCCACGGAAACCCTGTTAACGTCTAAAACCGATGGGGATCGATTAAATAAATAACTTTATGTAGCCCCAGGAACAAAGTACAGACTGCATCACCTTGCTCTAAAATGAAATATTAATATATAAGTCATGCACATTTCTCGGCTTTGATTTAATACACACAATGACCTCTGTCTCTTTTAGAAACAGTAGGATGAAAAATTAATGAAGTGAAGAAACAACCACTGCAGATGCTTTCATACATGGAATGATGGGGGTTATGGAGCAGCAGTCTCTCCCTAGGGGGTTTTCCCCTTTCACTTGTGTGCCTGTCATTCATTTGTCTGTGCATGTAGGTCGAGGGGCGTGGTCACCCATCACTGATGGCTCTGCCACTCATCAGGCGCAGCTGCTGCCAATCAACTACTCTCCTCACCGGTCCAAACTCTACTCTAACACCACCAATGTGTAGCATCCACCTTGGTAACGCACGGCAGCCCTACGACGCTAGACGCTTGGTAGAGAGGGAGGGGAACATATTTTTGGTGGTGGTTAAAACCGAAGCACCCGGAGAAAACCCATGCAGACACGGGGAGAACATACAAACTCCACCCAGAAAGGCTCGGGACGACCAGGGTTGTACTCTCCACCCTGATATCTTGGGACAAGATGTCACCTCATGATCAAGAAGGTTGTTAGACACTTTTAATAACAATCTGAGCCTGTCAGTAGCACACACACAAAAACTGAGGTTGCACAATTGCCCCATTAGGTTACATTAGTTACACTGACTATGTTTACGTGCACGTGTTTGCCCTTATTCTGAAAAAGACCATATTCCGACTAAGCTGTTCACATGGCTAATGAATGAGTATTCCACTTATATTCCCGTTTATATGTACCCGTGCAAAATACAATTTTGTCTAAGTTTACCAGCGGTGGTTGACTTGTTGCCTCCCGCTTTCATTCTTTCAACCAGCTTCTTGAAAAGGTTGGCATAGCGATGTGTGTCCATATCCAAGTCTTTGATAATTTTAAAAAAGTAGCTGTGTTTTCCTTATCAGGTCTGCACCCTTGCAAACTGTTGGCTGGTTGGTTTGTGTACAGCAACTACAGCAATGCACAGAGCTGACCATCAGACTGCTGTAAACCCCTGATTGAGACACATATTCCAAATGCGCTGTATACATAGCATGTCTTAATCAGAAAATGCTATAGTTAGAAAAAGGCTTTATTCGGAATTTCCAACTGGAATTGACCTGTATCATATTCGGAATAATAGTGGAATATTGGTGTGCATGTAAACGTGCTCATTGTAGCTCGGATTGCACCGGCCTGTCATTGCCTTTAAAAGGTCCAATGTGTAGGAATTTTCCCAAACTAGCAGTGAGATCATATATTGCAATCAGCTCTCTTGGAACACGCAGTTCTCTTGCTCTTTTCAATATCCTTTTTATTTTTCTGGGCAAAGTAGACTCCTGTTCCTGAAATTTCTGATTTGGAATACGAGTCCTCCATGTTTCTTACTTCTAACTTGCCGGGGCCGGGAAGCTACGATATCCATTAGCAGATTAGCAGCATCTGTGAGTTTATCTTGTGACAGTGTAAACTCGAAAGGCGGAGCAGTATGTCCTGTATGTCCCTTACAGGCTAATGTATTTCAAGAGGGCGCATGAATATGGAGCATCTACCCACGTTCATGTGATGCAAATGTAAAATTTCAAGCCAAGAGGAATACTTGGAATTGATGGTGGTGGTAAATATTCATGAGTCATTGGCTGACATTAGTCAGGACACACACTGGACCTTTAAAGACACCTTTTAAGCTCCCTCTCTGAGTCTCGTGTTTAGTCTCTGTGTTTAGGGACAAAAAACGCAGCCTAACAGAGGGCTTACTGAATGGTGTGATGAACAGGGGTGTCACGGTTCTCCAAATCCTCGATTCAATTTCATTTTCGATTCTAAGGTCACGATTTGATTCTCAATTAAATATTTTTTTTTTTTTAAAGGATGCTATGCCATTTTTAGACTATGCTTGTATACAATAATTCTGACCTTTGTTTGCAATTTACCACACTACATTGTCAGATTTAAACCTTTAACATAAATTATAATGTTACAATAACTTAGTCAATTGGACAGAAGAAAAGAAATTGGACAATTATCTGCCATCTAGTCTCTCTTGTAACTGCAGTTGTCACAGAATATGACATTCAAGTTCACAAAAAAAAAAACAATAAAACAGCCATAGTCTTCTGAACAATTAAGTATCTTAAACTATTTCCCAACAGTTGAACATATACCACACATAACTTTTTATCCCCTGAGAATTACTGTATTTTTTCATTCTTTCATGTTCTTCCTAAAGACAGATATGTTGTTTAGAGCTGCTCTTTGAGTTGTCGAAGTTTAATTCCAAATTAAAACGGAAGAGTAGTTTATGTTGTTGTTGGTTTAATAGATCCATCTATGTATTGTAGTGCCTGCGGAGATGTGCTGCCATGTTAGTCGTGTTGCCAGTGGAATAATATGGTCCACGCACATAGCGGAGCTTGGACTGCAACTGTGGGTTTTTTTGTTGACAAAAAAAATGGAAATCCAAAATATTTCCACACCGGCGACTGCGGTGAAAGAGGAGGGGGCTCAAGTTCTGTCGATGGGTCTCCTGCATCAGCAGTTGCCATCCTATCTTTTCTTTTGACTGGCTGTGACTGTTAGAGGATCCAACTCGCAGCACTTCAACTTGTGGTTTTTCCGCTTGGCAGAATGTGAAATGGGGCGTGCAAGGCAACGTGGGCGGGTCTTCTCACGTTCATCATGCCTAGTTTAATACTGAATTTTAATTCAATTTTTAAATGTTTAAATGTGACATTTTAAACCAGGCCCCTTTAGGTTTTCGTGCTGGTAAGTTGATTTACTTCTAAAAAAATGATCTGCTGAAAATATAGATGTTTCTTTTGCCATGCAAAGTCTCTGGGAAATGTTTTTCTAGGTCAGCGGGGTGCAGTTCCACCGTTGACAGGTAAGCCCATGGTAGCATTAAGATAGGACGCTGTTCCTAGAGGCTTGTGTGGCTGCTTGACAAGCCGACCGGACATGATGTGGGTGCGTGGCAGTATTGATGATTCCATTTTTTTATTCAATATTCAAGATTGTAAATTAATTTTGATTTAAAATTGAAATTGTGAGACCCTTAGTGATGAATATGAAAATTATGTGAATAATATGCTGTGGCCTTCACAGTCCCCAGTCAAGCCAACTGAACACCCAAGGGAGATTTTGCAGCTGTACAACACCGTCATCCAAACACCAAACGAGGGAAATCTTTAGGAAGAATGCTGTTCATCCCTCCAGTAGAGTTTCAAAGAGTTGTACAACCTATGACGAGGAGTAGTGAAGCTGTTCTGGAGGCTTGTAGTGGGCATCACTAGGACACTATGTTGATTTGTCCTTTAATTTGTCATACATTTGAATATCATACTAGTATCTGTATTTTTCCCAGCGCAAACATGTTTTTTTTTAATCCAAATTGTATTTATTTCATTACTGTTATAGTTGGACGCTCCATAGATTTCTACCTCTGTTTGTCCGCATGAATGCTCCACATCCTGCTTCTCCAGTGCAAAGTCGATGCTGTGAAGCACTCGATGCGGTGAACTATGACTTGACACAAAACCAGAAAACACTGTCTGCCACAGAGACCATGGCAACCTTTAGCTGCCGAGTCCAATCAAGTGTATGTCCAGGTTTCATACGTGCAGATCTATTTCATTTCATACATTTACATATCTATGTGTACTTGAGTGTTTTTATGTCTGTGCATGCTTTCTTGTGTGTTGTGTGTACTAGTTTGCCCTCAGTCAGCCATAATAAGTGTCTGGACCGAGGAGCAGACTACTGCAGCTCGTTTTCTATCATCTTCAAAAAGACACCTGTTATGTAATTCAGACGCTTCCTGTCAGATTGACAGCTTTTAGATTTTTTTTGGGACTGAGGTTTCTCAGGCATAAAGGGGGCAGGAATCTTGCTCTGCCCACAAAAGAGCGACGTAAACTCAAGAGTTCAAAATCCAGACACTCCAGAACTGGATCTGTGAGGATTATATTTTTTTTAAGATTATTTTTTGGGCATTTTAGGCCTTTAATGACAGGACAGCTGAAGAGGTGAAAGGGGAGAGAGAAGGGGGGGGGGGATCTACAGCTCTGGAAAAAATTAAGAGACCACTCCTTTATTTGTCTTA
>NC_045734.1:3900559-3900702 GCF_008692095.1 Etheostoma spectabile | reverse complement strand
TGGCAGCCATTCCACTCCAGTGGCTGTTAAATTCCAACACAGGTACACCTCATTCTACGTAATAAGGTGCTGATTAAGTGATCACCTGAGCCAAATCTTATTTAACGAGGAAAAGTGTAAAAGCCACTGCTGTGGTCATCACT
>NC_045734.1:3900385-3900549 GCF_008692095.1 Etheostoma spectabile | reverse complement strand
AATAGGGCCTGCTGGATGGCAAAAACAGGGCTACTAGTACCACACAGGTAACTTAAACAAACCATGCCAAAAGAGTTAAAAAGAAAAGTTTTGAGTGAGGAAAAGAAGGGATCAATTCTGGCTTTACTGGCAGAAGAGTACAGTGAGCGTCAGGTTGCTTCCAT
>NC_045734.1:3900283-3900375 GCF_008692095.1 Etheostoma spectabile | reverse complement strand
TCAAAGACGGCAGTTCATAAGAACAACGTCAAGCAACAGACATTGGGGACAACAAAGCTACAGACTGGAAGAGGGCGAAATCGATTGTCCAC
>NC_045734.1:3890682-3900258 GCF_008692095.1 Etheostoma spectabile | reverse complement strand
CTGCTCGCCGGGGTGACGCCAACTTCATTCGCATGTCACTCAAAACTGTACAATGACATCAAGTGATTTACAAAAAGAATGGCAAACAGCAACTGGCTGAAGTGCACAGCAAGGACTGTGTAATACAGGCTCCTGGAAGCAGGCTGAATCGTGCAAAGCCAGAAAAAAGCCCTTCATCAATGAGAAGCAAGACAAGCCAGGCTAAGTTTGCAAAATACCACAAGGATTGGACCTAGAGGACTGGAGTAAGGTCATCTTCTCTGATGAGTCAAATTTTCAACTTTGCCCAACACTGGTTGTCTAATGGTTAGACGGAGACCTGGAGAGGCCTACAAGCCACATGTCTGGCCCCCACTTTTAAATTTGGTGGAGGATCAGTGATGAGTGAGGGTGCTTCAGTAAGGCTGGAATTGGGCAGATTTGTCTTTGTTTGGACAATGAATCAAGCATGAACAAGGTTCCCCTGGAAGAAAACCTGATTCCCTCTGCTCTGACAATGTTCCCCAACTCTGAGGATTGGTTTTCTCAGCAGGACAACGCCCATGCCACACAGCCAGGTCCATCAAGTGTGGATGGAGGACCACCCAGATCAAGACCTGTCATGGCTAGCCCAATCTCCAGACCTGAACCCCATTGAAAACCTCTGGAATTTGATGAAGAGGAAGATGATGTCACAAGCCATCCAATAAAGCTGAGCTGCTGAATTTTTGTGCCAAGAGTGGCATAACACCAGCCAACAGCAATGTGAAGACTGGTGGAGAGCATGCCAAGACGCATGAAAGCTGTAATAAAAATCAAGGTTATTCCACCAAGTATTGATTTCTGAACTCTTCCCAAGTTAAAATATTAGTATTGTGTTGTTCAAGAATGAATGTGAACTTGTTTTCTTAGCGTTTTTTGAGGTCTGAAAACAATGCATCTTTTTGGTTATTTTGACGAGTTGTCATTTTCTTAAAATAAATAATCTGAACAACAACATTTTTATTTGGAATTTAGAAGAAATGTTGTCAAAACATTTGTAGAATAAAACAAACATGTTTATTGTAATCAAACACATGCCCATAAATAGTTAAACCAGAAATACTGATGATAATGCAGTGGTCTCTTAATTTTTTCCAGAGCTGTATATGTGGGCACCCACTCTACCAACTGAGCTATCCGGGCGCCCTGAGAATTCTTTTCTGTAATGTCAGCAGTAAAGAGAATAAAAAATATCTGTTTTGTCCGGAAGGGAGAACACAGGGCAAAAGTGGGAGATGGAGGAAAAAAAGGGAATGTGGAAGGCAGGGAGAGAAATAGAGACAAAAGTGCCAATGATTAGACAGAGGAAGGTGAGAGTGTCCCTAGTACACCGATGTCCAGATTCGGTCCATGCAGCTGCAGGAGCAGCCGTCTTCTCCCACCAGCTAAAGCCATCCCACTTACACTTTGATCACACACACACACACCCACACACAAAAACACACACACACACACACACCACACACACACACACACACACACACACACCACACACACACACACACACCCACACACACACACACACACACACACACACACACACGATTTAGAGAGGTGTGTGTGCAGTGAACTTAAAAGCACACTGACCAGCAGAAGCACAGCACAGCCTAGTGGTAGAAGACTAAGAGCCTGAGGCAGGACGAGGTATCAAGTTAAACCCCCCTTAGATGACTTTAAATGACTTTTAAATGATTGTTTTTAGAGACAAAAAAAGCTAAACGCTGTTAAAACTACTATCCATTTGACAGCTCTCAAACCGGTTAAACTGCCACTAATTTTATGTACCCACATATCCTATTGAGGGTCGCAGCATGCCCTGGACAGGATAGCCATGTATTAGAGAGAGTTTGACCAACTAGGGACTTGAATGTTCTGATTGATCCTGTAAAAAGAGCAAACTGGACAAATATTATTCATTAATGTGTGATGTAAATGTCAATTTCTCTCTTCGACTTATAACAAATTATGACACTAAAAGCTGCGGTAAAGTCAGGCAGTTTCCAGCCGATTCCAGAGCAGGAAGGGACTTTAACACTGTGGTGCGATTCCGATTTAATAAAATATAATCAGACCCACATATCAGCTGGTACACAGTCTCTAGTTTTAATTGTAGCTCTCAAAGTGTTCTACATGAGATCTGATGCTGATTTTAATTAACAACAGACTGGAGATGATCAGTGATCTGAACGGATTTAGTCTCTCTGACTTCTAAACGTCTCTATCAGCCATGTACAGAATATGACTTTAAATCAGCCAAATAGTTAAAATCCCTCCGATTCGTTGTCATGACAGCGCAGGCACGTGCATACCAGACACTGGGAAGGGACTTTTAGGAATGGGCTTTCCAATTCAAAAACTGGAGAAAGAGCCCGAGTCTGAGCAGTCTGAGCCCCCCCCCCCACACCATCAGTTAAAAAGAGAAGGTGGGTACAGGAGACTGGGAAGACTCTTTGTTTAAACTGTTCCTGTGGTGTTGAGCACTACAATTCCTGTTAGTCCTATAATTTTATATTATAATGTATTTAAAGTGATAATTGTAATGAAAAATAAAATTATAGCTAAGTAAATCGTAAGTGAAGTGCATCTGTCAATTATTATAATTGTATGAGATTTCAAAATATTAATCTTTATTTAAAAAAAAAATACACATGGTTGGCCTATTCATGAGCTTACATCAGCAGTTACACATGTTCAGGGGCATAGGCGTTATTATATACCATGTAAGGTGCTAGAATGGGTAAACCAGTATTGTGAGTCTGCCCGTGGGGGGCACCGCTTCGCCAGGCAGTGTCCCACATTGTCCCTCAGAAACATACCACTTGTCCCCCCTTGGGCTTATTAGCAGGTGGTCACCTAACTCCATGTACCCAAGATTGTGATTAGCCAAAAGTGTCTTTATTAGTTTATAATAATATTGGAAGGAAAGTGAAACACAGCTTGGATGGGATTTTGTTTCGGCTTTTCACAAGTTTAGACAGCTGCTAATACTACGCCAACGTTTGCTAACGTTAGCGCAACAGTGCTAACCTAGCCTGCTAGGTAAATATTAAGAATGCCATCAAAATTTCCTATATATGGCTCCACGTGTCAACATAAACCTGTGGTGTTGGTGCTCTTTTTGTACCATCATTTTATTGAATTAAATATTAAGCTTCACTCCTACAAGATGAGCGGGTTTTCAGCTAACTTGCTAACTGGCTACATGTATATATGCTATGTACGTATGCAGGCAGACATTAGAAAGGTAAACACTGCTCAAGTCTTATTAGGCGACTGGTCACTCACTACAATGGGCATTTTTTTAGAGGCCCATTTACGATACAGAAGGTATATACACTGACATATTCCATAAGGGCCTTTACATATTGACGAACATTGATAATAACATGAAAATGCCTGTTTAAAATGAAACGTTGAAAATAGATTTATTTCAAGATAGCATATTTGTCCCATAGGTTATACTGTTAAGTTATCTGAGATAATATACATATGGCGCACATTATTCGAGTTGGCCAAACTCTCATATAAACTGGGTACACTATAGCAGATGTGTAAGGGAAACTAAAACATTTATAGTGATCTTTAATTAGTTCATTGTATTGTCTTAAAATCTTGCAGCCCCTGAAAACAAACGAAAAGAAAAATCAATAAAATATCAGAAGCACATGGGGCTTGATGCAATACATTGTTTTATGCTTATCTTAAACTTCTCATATTTTCTTCTGCCCATAATGTGTTCCAAGTAGTGGTGTTGGGGGTGATTTACAAAAAGAATGGCAAACAGCAACTGGGCTGAAGTGCACAGCAAGGACTGTGTAATACAGGCTCCTGGAAGCAGGGCTGAAGTCGTGCAAAGCCAGAAAAAAGCCCTTCATCAATGAAAAGAAAGACAAGCCAGGCTAAGTTTGCAAAATACCACAAGGATTGGACCCTAGAGGACTGGGATAAGGTCTCTTTCTCTCGATGAGTCAAATTTTCAACTTTGCCCACACCTGGTTGCTACAAATGGTTAGACGTAGCCTGGTAATAGGCCTACAAGCCACAGTGTCTGGCCCCCACTTTTAAATTTGGTGGAGGATCAGTGATGATGTGAGGGTGCTTCAGTAAGGCTGGAATTGGGCAGATTTGTCTTTGTTTGGACGAATGATAAGCATTGAACAAGGTTCTCCTGGAAGAAAACCTGATTCCCTCTGCTCTGACAATGTTCCCCAACTCTGAGGATTGGTTTTTCCAGCAGGACAACGCTCCATGCCACACAGCCAGGTCCATCAAGGTGTGGATGGAGGACCACCAGATCAAGACTCTGTCATGGCTAGCCCAATCTCCAGACCTGAACCCCATTGAAAACCTCTGGAATTTGATGAAGAGGAAGATGGATGGTCACAAGCCATCCAATAAAGCTGAGCTGCTTGAATTTTTGTGCCAAGAGTGGCATAACATCAGCCAACAGCAATGTGAAAGACTGGTGGAGAGCATGCCAAGACGCATGAAAGCTGTAATTAAAAATCAAGGTTATTCCACCAAGTATTGATTTCTGAACTCTTCCCAAGTTAAAATATTAGTATTGTGTTGTTCAAGAATGAATGTGAACTTGTTTTCTTAGCGTTTTTTGAGGTCTGAAAACAATGCATCTTTTTGGTTATTTTGACGATTTGATTTTCTTAAAATAAATAATCTGAACAACAACATTTTTATTGGAATTTAGAAGAAATGTTGTCAAAACATTTGTAGAATAAAACAAACATGTTTATGTAACAACACAATGCCATAATAGTTAAACCAAAATACTGAGATAATGCAGTGGTCTCTTAATTTTTTCCAGAGCTGTATATGTGGGCACCCACTCTACCAACTGAGCTATCCGGGCGCCCTGAGAATCTTTCTGTAATGTCAGCCGTAAAGAGAATAAAAAATATCTGTTTTGTCCGAAGGGAGAACACAGGGCAAAAGTGGGAGATGGAGGAAAAAAAGGGATGTGGAGGCAGGGAGAGAAATAGAGACAAAGTGCCAATGATTAGACAGAGGAAGGTGAGAGTGTCCTAGTACACCGATGTCCAGTCGGTCCATGCAGCTGCAGGAGCAGCCGTCTTCTCCACCAGCTAAAGCCATCCACTTACACTTTGACACACCACACACACACACACACACAAACACACACACACACACCACACAACACACCACAACACCACACACAAACACACACACACACAACACACACACACACACACACACACACACACACACACACACACACACGATTTAGAGAGGTGTGTGTGCAGTGAACTTAAAAGCACACTGACCAGCAGAAGCACAGCACAGCCTAGTGGTAGAAAGACTAAGAGCCTGAGGCAGGACGAGGTATCAAGTTAAACCCCCCTTAGATGACTTTAATGACTTTTAAATGATTGTTTTTAGAGACAAAAAAGCTAAACGCTGTTAAAACTATATCCATTGACAGTCTCTCAACCGGTTAAACTGCCACTAATTTATGTACCCACATATCTATTGAGGGTCGCAGCAGCGCCTGGACAGGATAGCCATGATTAGAGAGGTTGACCAACTAGGGACTTGAATGTTCTGATTGATCCTGTAAAAAGAGCAAACTGGACAAATATTATTCATTAAGTGTGATGTAAATGTCAATTTCTCTCTTCGACTTATAACAAATTATGACACTAAAAGCTGCGGTAAAGTCAGGCAGTTTTCAGCCGATTCAGAGCAGGAAGGGACTTTAACCTGTGGTGCGATTCGATTTAATAAATATAATCAGACCACATATCAGCTGGTACACACGTCTCAGTTTTAATTGTAGCTCTCAAAGTGTTACATGATCTGATGCTGATTTTAATTAACAACAGACTGGAGATGATCAGTGATCTGAACGGATTTAGTCTCTCTGACTTCTAAACGTCTCTACCACATGTACAGAAGACTTTAAATCAGCCAAATAGTTAAAATCCTCCGATTCGTTGTCATGACAGCGCAGGCACGTGCATACCAGACACTGGAAGGGACTTTTAGGAATGGGCTTTCCAATTCAAAAACTGGAGAAGGCCCGAGTCTGAGCAGTCTGAGCCCCCCCCCACACAATCAGTTAAAAGAGAAGGTGGGTACAAGGAAGACTGGGAAGACTCTTTTGTTTAAACTGTTCCTGTGGTGTTGAGCAACTACAATTCCTGTGTCCTATAATTTATATTATAATGTATTTAAAGTGAATAAATTGTAATGAAAAATAAAATTAATAGCTAAAGTAAATCGTAAGTGGAAGTGCATCTGTCAATTTTATTAATTGTATGAGATTTCAAAATATTAATCTTTATTTAGAAAAAAATACACATGGGTGGCTATTCATGAGCTTACATCAGCAGTTACACAGTTCAGGGGCATAGGGCGTTATTAAATACCATGTAAGGTGCTAGAAATGGGTAAAACAGTATTAGTGAGTCTGCCCGTGGGGGGCACCGCTTCGCCAGGCAGTGTCCCACATTGTCCCTCCGGAAAAACATACCACTTGTCCCCCCTTGGGCTTATTAGCAGGTGGTCACCCTAACTCCATGTACCCTAAAGATTGTGATCTAGCCAAAAGTGTCTTTATTATGTTTATAATAATATTGGAAGGAAAGTGAAACACAGCTTGGATGGGGATGTTGTTTCGGCTTTTCACAAGTTTAGACAGCTAGCTAATACTACGCCAACGTTTGCTAACGTTAGCGCAACAGTGCTAACCTAGCCTGCTAGGTAAATATTAAGAATGCCATCAAAATTTCCTATATATGCGTCCACGTTGTCAACATAAGACCTGTGGTGTTGGTGCTCTTTTTGTACCATCATTTTATTGAATTAAATATTAAGCTTCACTCCTACAAGATGAGCGGGTTTTCAGCTAACTTTCAGCTAACTGGCTACATGTATATATGCTATGTACGTATGCAGGCAGACATTAGAAAGGTAAACACTGCTCAGAGTCTTATTAGGCGACGTGGTCACTCACTACAATGGGCATTTTTTTAGAGGCCCATTTACGATACAGAAGGTAAATATACACTGACATATTTCCATAAGGGCCTTTTACATATTGACGAACATTGATAATAACATGAAAATGCCTGTTTAAAATGAAACAGTTGAAAATAGATTTATTTCAAGATAGCATATTTGTCCCATAGGGTTATACTGTTAAGTTATCTGATGATAATATACAATATGGCGCACATTATTCGAGTTGGCCAAACTCTCTATATAAACTGGGTACACTATAGCAGATGTGTAAAGGGAAACTAAAACATTTATAGTGATCTTTAATTTAGTTCATTGTATTGTCTTAAAATCTTGCAGCCCCTGAAAAACAAACGAAAAGAAAAATCAATAAAATAATCAGAAGCACATTGGGCTTGATGCAATTACATTGTTTTATGCTTATCTTAAACTTCTCATATTTTCTTCTGCCCATAAATGTGTTCCAAGTAGGGTTGCCACCTATGTCTGATAAAAAACCTGGACATATTGATGACCCGACCGGCCACTTTGCTCACAAGCAAAAATGTCCATTAGACCTTAGACCCACAAGACAAAATTGGCCTTTGTGCAGTAATATTGTGCATAGTACCGGCTATTTTAAACCTAATTTAAAATATTCTACTTCATTTACCTTAGCTTACCTGATTGCATAGATACTGGTACTAGTGCTTGCTACGTCACATCCCCTACAGAGCCAATGATAGCACATTCAACACACATGAGACACTAACCGCTCTGTTCACAATGCATAGGCCATTTCAAGTGGAGAGAAAATAGTAAATTGTACATCTTCACTAGCCTTGTGAAAACCGGGACATTCAGTGTCCCGGGAGAGTGGATAAATTTCCCGGGACAGGTTAATAAAAAATGACAATCCCGGTAAAATTGTGACAGGCGGCAACCCTAGTTCCAAGTTGGATTCAGCAAACCCTCTTAAAGGGGAACTTCCCTGATTGTAAATGTTTTAGGGAGCATACTGTATACAGTATGTGAATACCATTGTACAAAGCCTTTGGTGTCTCCAGAGGGAGCTGCACAAAGTCTGATAAATTGCCTCAAGTGATATCACTTCAGTCAGCGTAAGTTGGGGCTGAAGACTTAAAGTTTCAAAAATGAAAATAAATCTGAGGCTGATACACCAAGCAGACAGCAAAGAACTAGTGGCAGACTCTGGCATTGCCTTACGCCACCTGTGTCTTGGCCAAAAAGTAGCACTTGAACACACCGCAAAGACTTCTGTTGACGGGCAACTAGCATTTACATTTTGCGCCTGCGTTAGAGGAAATAACTCCATGCCAGCAGGCAGGGGTAATCCATTCCTCTTTCAAAAAGGGAAACGGGATATGTAAACCGTTGCTATGATACATACAACAAAAACATCCTTTGCCCGAATTAGCCAATGGCAGCACAGAGGCTACGTCCCTCTGCTTCACTCAGCGGACACCAGGATGACTAACCAGACTGTCCATCTCCAGGGTTCTCGTCCATTCTCTCAGTGAAGAAGTGAAGCAGCCCGCTGCAGCCGCTGGCTAGTCAGCTTGTTTGCTGATTCTACCCAGCATGCTTTCGTGCTACATCGGTTAAAGAACGTACAAACAACTAGTCATCTATGTGGCAATAGCAATGTGCTTTCTTATGCCGTGATAAGAGTGAGTCAATGAAACATGTTAAATTGTATTCATTTTGTGGCTGGCCAGTTGAGAGAGAGAAAGAAGGCTATACGGACTTTACGTTTTACAGTAAAGGACATTATTTTATTAGTTTATTTTGATATGTGTAGGTATGTAGATCTTTTAAAAGACATGTTTGTTAAAATAAATACACCTACACAAGTTACGTATCTAGTTGTACTTTTGCCTATTCCAATAGTTTGAACGTATGTTTTTACAGAAGAAACATTTGAACATTTTTGGCCAGTTCTGACAGCTCTGTGTATTGGACTGATTAAGAAGAGCCTTCTCTGTGTGCCCTATCCACAGTCGTCTGCTCTCTTTCCGCACTACTGTTTTCTTCTTGTGCACTTTCAAGATTATGTGTTTGGGCTTTTATGGCCTTTAATCGACAGAACAGCTTGAAGACAGGAAAGGTGAGAGAGGGGGACAACATGCAGCATTAAGTGTTGCTGGTCAGACTCGAACCCGCTGCAAAGGACTCGGCCCACATGAGGTCGCCCCTTCTTGTGAATTTGTTTTGGCGGATTCAACAAGTTGAATCCAGTTACTATGGAGACATCTGCATTTGTTATGTTTCTCTACTAATTTATTCGGGCTTTTCTTTTCATTTGTCACTCTCTTAGATTTAGCTAGAAACATCAAGGACTTCCATCTTGTTGCTTAGCAGATATTCAAATGTTGTATTGGCTGCTGTCACTGTTCTGCTAAAACATCAATCAGCCCACCAGTGTCTGCTATCCTGTTATCTCTTCTTCAATGTTTGGCTTGAGATAAGCCTAAATAACAATGGCCAGTCCATAATCTTGCACAGCATAAATCAGTGTGTATGTATGTTATATATATATATATATATATATATATATAT
>NC_045734.1:3889019-3890672 GCF_008692095.1 Etheostoma spectabile | reverse complement strand
TATATATATATATATGTATATATGTGTGTGTGTTTGTGTCCCTAATTTGGTGGCATATATACATTGTTCTGTCTCCCGAGCTGTGATGCTCACAGCTCGCCGCTTCACAGCGGGATGCCGTTACACAAATGATGAGCTCTGCCTCACAGCTGAGGAGTTCAACTTTCATCTGATCACTAAATCTTTTGCTTCTTTACAGGACAGGCGATGCTGTAGCCGTTCAGTCCAGTGTGCGTATGCGTGCGTACCTGTCTGATGGGCTCCGGGACCCGGTAGCGGCAGCAGGAGTGTGTGAGGCGTACAGCTGTGTCCACACTGATCTTGTGGCCAACGGACACGTACACTGGCTTAGAGCTCTTGTCGGAGCTTCGTAATGCCTGGACACAAAAAAAAGAAAAATGTCTCCAGTAACCCGTTTCCACACGTTTCCCTCTCCCCTCTGATTGTAATCGTCAGACACATTTTGTTGAGGTTGACTTTCAGCAGGATGGGTGTTCTTTGAAGTCAGCAGCAACAAACAACACCGCTGTTAAAAGCATTTGTTTGTGTTGTGTGTGTCCTTTGCCGTACCTTTCCAAGAACTTTGCCTGAGGCGGCTGCGAGCGGGAAGCTGTCTCCTCCTTTCTTCAGAGCAGCTATCTGCAGAGGCAAGGAAACAACAATCAAAAGTTTAAAAAAAAGATGTTTAGAGTGCCAATTCAAATGGCAGCCAACCAAACTATTAACCTGCCGTGGAGGCCTCTCTTCTTATTCTCTAACCTCTGTGTGACTCCACTTTCATGGCCACACATTTGGAGCGGAGTTTTAAAACTCCCGAAATTGAGAAGAAAATATAGTGTTTTTTGTAAGGATGGAAAATTAAGTTCTTGATTGTAAGAAATACATAGTGATTAACCAACTGCTTCATATTCAAATGGGCAAATGTAAATTTTCTACTGAAACTGAAAGAAGTGGAAGTGTTGACAACCTGATGAATGAATGAATAAATGACTGAATGAATGCCTTTGTCATTGCTTGTTCACATACAAGGAAATTTCCTGTCTCTCATAAAAGAAAACTGTTCCCATCCAATCTGCACAAACACACACCTTAAGATAGAAAAATCATTATTAGTTACTATTTAAGATGTTGTATTGTCTGCAGAGTCATACATGTCCTTTTTATCCTAGGATGTTTTGTTGATCTTATGTTTATGTATTTATGTTGATTTTATTTATGTTGATTTTAAAATGTTTTGTGTTTCATGTTTGTGTTGTGAAGCAACAGATTGTAGCACTATGCCCAAGACAAATTCCCCCTCAGGGACAATAGAGTGTATTTTATATTCTAAAAATAGATAGAATATAAGATAAAGTGATGTAAAAATGGATAAATTGCATTTCCGCGGCTGTGTGGTAAACTGCTCCTTGGTCGGCAGGTGATGAAAACCAGGCAACAAACTAAACATGCTGTTAATATGAAAATAATCATTGATATTAATTAATGTGCCATTCTAAGTGACAGTGTCATTACATTACAATGCAAAAACATTTGGATCAAGTAGCTGCTGACAAATAAGGTGTGTCAAAACCTACAGCTGTTATTTCAATGTGCCAGATACATATCATATCAACATTCAGGTAAATCTTATTTTTATACACTTTCTCTTGCATG
>NC_045734.1:3876596-3889009 GCF_008692095.1 Etheostoma spectabile | reverse complement strand
AGATATCAATCAATCAATCAATCAATCTAATCTAGGTAACAGATTGGATAGAAGTACTCGGATCGAGGCAAAAAAAATAATACATTTTGATCAGGACATCCCTAAGGTTTATATCTAAAACATCTAATGTCTCCTGGGCTAAAGAAGCTAGAAAAGATATCACTCTATGACCTCTTAGCATTTAACTAGCACTTTTCATAGCCGCTGCTGCGACACTATCATACGGAGCCCCGGAGGTGACGTGGAGGGGGTAAAAAAAGAGAAAAAAAAGATATGTACTAGGGACAAACGCTTCTGCAAGATATTGACTTTATTTTGCAAGATCCTGACTGTTTTGCAAGATATTGAGTTTCATTTGCAAGATCTTGACTTTGTTTTGCGAGATAGTTTTTTTTTTGCGAGATCTCGCAAATCCAACAAACAATAAGGCTAATCTAGCTAGCTAGCACGTAACGGGCTAGCTATTATCTAGCTAGCCAGTGGCATGACATGATTAAATCTCCCTGGTTGTCTAAATACATCAAACATTTATTTTAATAAGCATTACTAATTAATAGATGCCAAAGTGAAGTGTTACAATGGACATGGTTGTTGACTGTTGATGGCAATGACTGCAGGCTAACCTTAGTAGCTAGCTAGTAGCATGACATGATTACATCTCCTTGGTTGTCTAAATACATTCATCGTTTATTTTGATAAGCATGTACACGATCAGGAACAATGAAAACAATGTTTACCGTGAATATTTTATACAATAAAACAGCGAGTTCATGAGTCACATAGCTGGCTAGCTATACCATGGCTGTATTAGGAGAACAAACTAGCTCGCTATACTTGTCAGAGACACAAGAAAGAAGCTCCTGCTCAACAAGTATGTTGCTACGACAACCCTAACTGGGGCTATTGACAACAATCAACAACAATGTTCAACAATGCTCCCCCCCTCACTGTCCCTTGTCCTCCTCCCGGGAGAGCCCTACCTCCCCCTCCTCTAGCCCTCCGGTTAACACCTCTCTCCAGCCTGACTCCCCCTCCCCCTACCCCACCTGTGACCTCTGTGTGCCTCACTGCTGACCAGGTGAGAAGACAGCTGACCAGACTTCACTCTAATAAGGCTGCAGGCCCTGATGGTATCCATCCTGGGGTGCTCAAAGCCTGTGCCTCTCAGCTATGTGGAGTCTTTCACCATGTCTTCAACCTGAGCCTGAGTCTCCAAAGGGTCCCCATGCTGTGGAAGACATCTTGCCTCGTTCCTGTGCCAAAGACGCCACGTCCCAGTGACGCCAAGGACTACAGACCCGTGGCACTGACCTCCCACATTATGAAGACCCTGGAGAGACTGGTTCTGGAACAGCTGCGGCCCATGGTGAGGCCTCTCCTGGACCCCCTCCAGTTCGCCTACCAGCCCCGGTTGGGAGTTGAGGACGCCATCATCGTCCTGCTCAACTGCATCTACGCCCACCTGGACAGGCCGGCGAGCACGGTGAGGGTCATGTTTTTTACTTCTCCAGTGCTTTCAACTTGATCTGCTGTGGTTGGATGTATCAGCGAGGGGGACGAGGCTGAGTACCGAGCTGTGGTGGGGGACTTTGTCACATGGAGTGAGCAGACCCATCTCCAGCTCAATGTGACAAAGACCAAGGAGCTGTGGTGGATCTAAGGAGAGCCAAGGCAGCAGTGAGCCCTGTTTCCATCCAGGGGGTCTGTGGCCATTGTGGACGACTACAATACCTGGGAGTGCACTGGACAATAAACTGGACTGGGCCAAGACACTCAAGCCCTCTACAGAAGGGCCAAAGCCGTCTCTATTTTCTGAGGAGGCTGAGGTCCTTTAACATCTGCAGGACATGCTGAGGATGTTTTATGAGTCTGTGGTGGCCAGTGCTACCCTCTTTGCTGTTGCATGCTGGGGCAGCAGGCTGAGGGTAGCGGACGCCAACAGACTCAACAAACTGATTCGCAAGGCCGTGACGTCGTGGGGGTGGATCTGGACTCTCTGTCGGGTTTGGCAGAGAGGAGGACGCTGTCCAAACTACATGCCTCTTGGACAATGTCTCGCACCCACTCCATGGCTTGTTGCTCAATCACAGGAGCACTTCAGTGACAGACTCATTCTCCCAAAATGCACCCACAGAGCGCCCAGGAAGTCATTCCTGCCTGTGGCCATCAAACTTTATAACTCCTCCCTCTAAGTGTCTGACACACGACCACTTAGACACTTAGAGAGGTTGAAACTGGACATTATTATCTGTATTATCTGTTTTGTGCAATAACACTGGCCTGACATGTGTGCAATTCAAATACTACAATTATTTTATTATATTATTTAACTTTTCACCATTCCAAATCCTTAATTAGTTATATGTAAATAATGTATAATAACATTCCTTTATGTAAATACCGTACGTATCCAATTCCTTATATTTCTTTATTTCTACTCTATTTATAATATTTGTGCAACTACAACACAGAGTTTCCCTTCGGGGATCAATAAAGTATTTCTGATTCTGATTCTGATTATAACACTTCACTTTGGCATGTATTAGTAATGCTTATCAAAATAAACAATGGATGTATTTAGATAACCAAGAAGATAGCGTGTTACTAGCTAGCTAGGTTAGCCTTATTAATCGTTTGTTGGATTTGCGAGATCTTGCAAATTAAACTCAATATCTCACAAAACAAAGACAAGATCTTGCAAAAGTGTTTGTCCCCAGTACATATATTTTTTTGTGCGTGTTATTCCCCCCTCCACGTCACCTCCCGGGCTCCATACTATCGAGCCCATTTACTCATAAACAAGAGAAAATAATAAAACACAGACTTGATCCTGTCATCACTACTTGAACATGATAAGGTCCTTAGAGTCCTAGTGCTTTTCTATTAGTCTAATTTAAAATCATACAAAGAAGCATATAACCCATAACAGTAAATCACTTAAATCAGAGTTGATGAAACTGACTAGATACCACTTGTTTAATAAAAAAAAAAATTCTAAATAAGACTAAACCTGGAAGATAATTCATATTTCTGATGAGTGGATCATGAACTCAGGTCAATTCCATTGTTTTTGTTTTCTAGAGAAACTAAAGTTTTCTCGCTGTGGAAGAGACGGCGCAAAGTCAGATGTAGTGATGCGGGCTGCTGTTGACAGGTGTGCTGTGGGTTATGGGCCAGAGTGATGACGGGAGCTTAGCCTCCATGATGGATGGGGTGTCTGCTCTACTATGACTGATTACAGCAAGCAGCCAGCAGGGAGACAGGAGCGGGCGCACAAGGCCTCCGATCCCAACTGGGATGAGGCCAACAATGTGTGTGGGTGGGAGAGAGAGACAGAGAGAGAGAGAGAGAGAGAGAGAGAGAGAGAGAGATTTGGCACCTGTTCAGCAAGCGTAGGACTGAAGCCAGAATAGCAGAAGTCAGAAAGACAGAGCATGTCATCAATAACACTAGTTTGACTTACAGCAAGGCTATCAGTAAGAAAGAGAGAGAGACAAAGAGGGAAAAAGAAACAAAGTGAGATGGGAGAAAAAGTGAGAGGGAGAAAGGGGATGGAGTGGAAATACACTAAAGGTGAAGATAGAGGGAGAAGGAGAGCAGGGAAAGACAAACAGAGGACGGAGGATCTGAAGGACGCTGAACAGCGGGGACAAAAACTTTTTTTTTCTTTTTCTACTCTTTCATCCTTTTAGTTTTGTCTCTGACTCTCTCAGATAAAAACACACTGCGCTCCCCGGCTTCTATTCAAGCACAGACGCATACCATTTACATCTGCTGGCCATTCAGCTGCAAGACGAGGGGACTCTTTTGTTCAAGAACACTTCAAAATGAGATATACAACCTTTGATAAAATGTGCATACTTCATCTTCAATATTCTGGTCCACAATTCAGTGCAAAAGAAAAAAAACTAAATCTTTTTCATCTCACTTGTTTCAAGAGTCACGTCCCAATCTACAGCTGGATTCTATTTGTTTTAATTCTTCTGTATTTTGGGAAATACATAACTGCCTTTAATGTGGTATTTATGTTATAGTTTTAGAAAACTTAGAAAACTGTTCATGTCAGTCGGCAAGTTGGTGAAAGGAACAAGTGGCAGCTACAGTATATCTGATTAAAAATGTAATATTAACAGTAATACGATCATTTAAAAGAAGATATGCGTCGTTTTTATGTATCTACTTGTTAATGAACAGCTGACTATCGCAAAATCAGCTCATTTAGGAGAATGGACTGTATATGAAGATGGACGATGCGTCTCTACTTCCTCCCACTGTACAAAAGTGAAGTCAAAATAGTCCGGATATGGGCACTGCCATCTTGTAATTTTGGAGCCAGAGTCAGTGGAGAAGGGATTGGGCGGGCAGTATAGACGTCCCATCCATACACCTACCTGGCCAATTGCAAGTCAATCACAGCTATCAATCATATTGTTTCACCCCACTTTTATAGCGTCAAATAACTAATAAAAAACAAAAGTATCAAAAAATTTAACACTTGAACTAACATCAGTGTGATAACAACTATCCTAAAATGAAGAAACCATCTGTAGGAAAAAATGATTTGAGTTGATTTTTCAGTTTGGTCCATGTCCAGTTTGCTAAAGGCGCATTTGAGCTCCTGCAGTGACTCTATGCAGAGCTTTCACCGTAGCCTACGTAAGTAGCATGAGGTTCATACGCCACTTGTGTGCTGATGTCTGCGTCGTTCGAGTGTATCTCTGTAGGAGAATAGCAGAGGATGGAGAGATGGATGGATGGATGGATGGGTGGGTGTGTCAGAGCGAGTGAGAGAGTGACGTGATCAACTTCAATGCGAGTACCAACTCTAAAGCCATAGTGAGAAAAAACCCCGGAAATTAGTAGGGGGGAATTAGACTCTACCAAGCCACGGCCAAGCGGACCAATCATAGTTGTGGTCCAGCTAAGTATTTAACACAGACATTAAAAAACGAGACACATTTTCTCATTTCACTCTTGGAAAGAAAGCAAATAAGCATCGGCACACAGGTGTACAGGCACAAATGTACCACCTCACTGTGATGACAAAACTTATATAGAGGTTTAGTCCTGGGTTTGATTCCGACCTGCGTCTCTCTCTCTCTCTCTCTCTCTCCCTCTCTCTCTCCCTCCAGCGGTCCTGTCAAAAGCCTAAAAATGCCCCAAAAAATCTTTAGAGAAAAAAACCCATGTAAGCATATTTCCCAAAGTGCTGAATTGCTGCTTCTTAAGAAGAGACAAGGATAGGAGAACAATCTCTGAAACCGCAAAGTGTATTTGCACATGCACACACTACATATACTACTTTTGCGTAAATAGGACTTGGCTTGGGAACCTGAGGGTTGTTGGTTCAAGTCCCCATACGGACAAAGTATAAGAGAGGAACGACAGCTGAGAGATGCCAGTTTCCCTAACTCGAGCAAGGCACCAAACTGCTCCAAGATTGCATGTGTGATCTCTCTGTAACCTTCAGAAACACCCTGTATGCATGTTGGTTTCTGAAAACTGTGCTGGCAGTGTGTTTGGAAACTCTTCTAATTGAGTACAGCACCATATTGCTTGTCAGTGGTACGTGGCGGTGTGCGTGCAGATCCGGAAATGGCTAATCTTGTTAGATTTCTGAAATTTGGTATGGAGCCATACCTTTGGTATGGCGTGTGTTTCACAGTCTACTTTACAGCTAATTTTCTACCAAGTGCTCAAACGCCAACGCTAGTGTTGACCTGAGGCGTTGTATCTCTGTGCCGTGCCTGTAGACAATTTAGTCGGAGCCCCAAAGAGTGACAATATGAACGGGATCACTTTAGTCCAAAAAAGCAGCATGGGCATGTGGTGCCGATGCTGCCCCACAGCTAAAACAAACATTTCCGAACGACTAGGATTAATATCAGTAGATATGTGTGCCTGCATCCTCAAAAGTAACTTTGTTGTGTGGAAACAAAGAGGTCAGATTCTTCCCCACGGCAGAGATAAACCAACACTTTCTGATGCTCAAGCCACTAACAATAATTGAGGGAGATGGATCTACTCCTACAGCGAATTGAATTAGTATGTTACACTACTACATCAAGACCGCTGGGGTTTGGAGCTGAGAGTCTGTTTGCCGGCTAATTTTGTTAGCAATGGATGAGATGATTACAAGAGTCCCCCATGCTGGTTCCCTTGGAAACCTTTCAATAGCCCATGTCATCAGCATTACAGGAAATGCCCGTCACCGCTCTTCCACGGTTCGACGTCATCTACAAGGAATTTGCATAACAATATTTTCCTCAAGGAAAGCACTTGGTCAATTATCATCACTGTCACCTCAGAGCCAAAACAGGGTTCAAGCTCCCTCTATGACGAGTCCCTCTCCCCTCAATATCCCATTTTAAACTATTTTCCATTTACTGCGCATCAGGCGGATTTAACTTTGACATGTTTTTATTCTTTCCTCAACAGGTCACTGAGGCACCAGACAGAAACAAAGTGAACATTTGCATATTAATGATATGCAGTTTCTGCTGTCCCACAGGTACACTTCCATTGACCAAAGGCATTTGTTCCAGCTTGATTTGTATTCAAAAAGTCACAGGCCTCCTTGTGCATTTGTGACACGAGGCCTTGGCTTGTAATAAAAGTCACACTGTCAAAACAGAGCACACGCGTACACACTCACATTCATTTCTGAATAGACGTGCAGGTGTGAGTTCACCTGCACATTCAAAACATAATTGAGAATTCTGTTCTTGGCTTTGTCACTCTCTGACATTTCTTTGCTTTTTTTTGAAAGCAGCGAGCAATAAACAGAAAAAAGCGACTGCACAAACTTGATAACTTAATTCATCTATTGACTCTCGTCACGATTGGCAGCTCTTTTTACACAAACAGCATTTGTACACAGCAAGAAGGAACACAATGTTTGATGCAGCTCAGAGATCATCACCAGGGGGTCCGGGACCCCTAGGGGGTTCTTAGAGTTACAGCAGGGAGGCCTGCTGTAAATTTTTATTTTTTGTTGCATAGACCAGCAGTTCCCAAAGTGGGGCCTGGGGACCCACAGGGGTCCAGGACACAGAGATTTCTTAGAGGGCCACCAAATTGTTCAGAAAGTTTTATTGAAAAATATAATTCAGCTGATTTGTGAAAAAAACACATTAACAATAGGCTTACTGGCCTGTGGGTAAGGTAGTCACAATCTACAAATCAACATCCACAGATCCAGTTCATCCTAAGGATTCACTGATCCACATGTATGTTTAACATTAAAACATGATTGTTTTAATAGCTTAGTATTAAGCAATAAAAATGTATAAAGGCTTTAGGCCGCCCTGCACGTAATTGTAGGCCCAGTTTTATATACAACTCAATACATACACAAACACACATATATATATATATATATATATCATATATATATATATATATATATATATACACACACACACACCCACACATATTATATATATATATAAATATATATACATATATATATATAATATATATAATATATATATACACAACACAATATACACATATACACTCACGGCCACTTATTAGGTACCCCATGCTAGAACGGGTTGGACCCTTTTGCCTTCAGAACTGCCTCATTCTTCGTGGCATAGATTCAACAAGGTGCTGGAAGATTTCCTCAGGGAGTTTGGTCCATATTGACATGATGGATCACACAGTTGCCGCAGATTTTCGGCTGCACATCCATGATGCGAATCTCCGTTCCACACATCCCAAGATGCTCTATTGGATTGAGATCTGGTGACTGTGGAGGCCATTTGAGTACAGCAACTCATTGTCATGTTCAAGAAACCAGTCTGTGATGATTCCAGCTTTATGACATGGCGCATTATCTGCTGAAAGTAGCCATCAGAAGTTGGGTACATTATGGTCATAAAGGGATGGACATGGTCAGCAACAATACTCAGGTAGGCTGTGGCGTTGCAACGATGCTCAATTGGTACCAAGGGGCCCAAAGAGTGCCAAGAGAAATATTCCCCACACCAGACACACCACCACCAGCCTGAACCGTTGACACAAGGCAGGATGGATCCATGCTTTCATGTTGTAGACGCCAAATTCTGACCCTACCATCCGACTGTCGCAGCAGAAATCGAGACTCATCAGACCAGGCAACGTTTTCCAATCTCTATTGTCCAATTTCGATGAGCTTGTGCAAATTGTAGTCTCAGTTTCCTGGTCTTAGCTGAAAGGAGTGGCACCCGATGTGGTCTTCTGCTGCTGAGAATGGCCAGACTGGTTCGAGCTGATAGAAGGGCAACAGTGACTCAAATAACCACCCGTTACAACCAAGGTGGGCAGAAGAGCCTCTCTGAACGCACAGTACGTCGAACTTTGAGGCAGATGGGCTACAGCAGCAGAAGACCATCATGGATGTGCAGCCGACAAATCTGCGGCAACTGTGTGATGCCATCATGTCAATATGGACCAAACTCCCTGAGGAATGCTTCCAGCACCTTGTTGAATCTATGCCACGAAGAATGAGGCAGTTCTGAAGGCAAAAGGGGGTTCCAAACCGTTTATATATATATATATATATATATATATATATATATATAGTAGGGGGGCCCTGCTCCATCTCTTTTTTAGTTAAGGGGTCCTTGGCTTGAAAAATGTTGAAGACTCCTGATAGAGCTTTTTTACATTGATGAGCAACAGAGTGACAAAGCTCTACAGCACAGAAGGGAAAACAAACAGATGAGTTCCAGTCGAGTCTCACCTGTGACTGGTGCTCTTCACTCTTGTACACGCCCTGCACCTGCAGCAGGTTCTTGGCCACGCCCACACACGGCAGCCCGGACAGCACTCCAAGATGACACGCCAGGCCGAACTCTGCGGGGTCCAAACAGGGACAACATCTAAGCTCAGAGCAACCGCAGTTGCTCTTGACACAATATTAATGACTTTTATGTGATACAATTAAGGCATATTTTATGGATTCATGATGACAGCCTGTGACAAAACGGGTGAGATTCCCTGGACTCACCACTTGTCCCTTGTGCGTATCTATATAATTTGTCCACATTTGTTTTACACATGGCTCTAGTTCATTTCATATTGTATTCATTTTTAGCTTGATGTAATGGGTACAATTGCTTTTGTGTAACATTTCAGCACTTACTATCCCTATTTTTTGTTAAAATGGTTATATTTTGACATTGAGTACTGCTTTGATTTAAATCAAAGACGCTGTAGAACTGCTGCCAGGACACCTCCAACTGCAAACAAGGTCTGTTACAACTCTTCCTATTCTGAATTTATTAAGCCTAGGAACACCACCACAGGTGATTTGAGTTATTATGGCCGATTAGACTCTGTTCAGGTTGAAGGTTGGGCCGGAGCTTAGACAGGAATTAATTAGGTCACCATCTTCATCTACCAATAAGAATGATAAAGCTGTCATTTGTCCTGCCAGGTGCAACAGAGCTAACATAAGACTCAGGAAGATGTCAATTAATCAGTCTAAACACACCCACACAGTCTCTGGAAGAAGCCAGACTAACTGAAAACACCTGTGTGGGTGTTCAGGGCCTTTAATTCATCCACTTCTTGTATTTGAAAAACTTCTCTCTGGCGAAAAGGAATTTAAAAACGTGTGACGTCTCTGGGCCGCATATCACGGAAGTAAACTTGGAAACTTTTTAGCCGTATGAGACAGGTGAGCAACTCCATTGGTGCCATTTGGGGATCCAGTTAACCTATGCTTCCACCTCATCTTTACTTTGTTACTCTGTCTGCTCTACCATTTAGGAATGTTTGGGGATGAGCCGCCGAGCATTTCCTGTGCATTTATGGCTTTGATGATTTCATCACTGACATCATTGGACCAAACTAACAGAGGTTTTTTTTTGTGTGTGTGTAGAGATATTGCATGTATTTGATGCAAAAGAAGCGTACTTGGGGTCTCTTAATTCTGTAGAGGAGCACAAAGTGTGTCTAGCTGTGTGGAGATTATGTGAGAAGTGTTGTGTAGGCCCACCGCTGGGAGATAGTAGAGCGCTCAGGGGTTTATTGAGAGCCCTACATAGGCAGTGGAAATTTGTTGCTCAAGAGGAAAGAAATGTTTGATTGTCTGGAGGCTAGACAAGAAGCTGTTCTGCAATTTTTAATAGACGTTTTTATTTTAAACTGTCATGTTTATTTGTATTTGGCCGCACTAAAAATAAAGATGCTGATTGGAATTCAACACGTCTGCTTTCCTCTTCTTTTCTTGACCCCTTGGCTAAACGACTCAGCCTAACACACAAATTCAAAAAAAGGGCCCGAATAGCACTAAATCATTCCCTGGGTCCCCCCCACTAGGTACCAGCTTGACTTACCTCTGTAGTGGAAGAGTCCATTCCCATCAACAAACACCACCTGTTTAAAGAGCACATACGCAACTGAAATTAAATTACTTACAGTACAACACAAAGCTAGAGCTGTTGTCTGATCATATTTAAAACATTCCAAATAGCGAATACAATATATTTCTTAAGCTAGGAGTTTTAAACTTTTCCAGGGTTGTAGGTCTTTGTCAGAGAATTTGCCTCTGAAAACAAGTCTTTCTAAAACCTCTGGCCAGAGTGGAATAGTAAAACTGTAGTAACTACTTTTACTACAGTTTTGACAAACAAAACTAATGCTGATGATTGACAATGATCCCCTCATCCACTCTGAGGCAAGAGCCTGGAAGACGCTCGAATCAGAGAGTCGGTCCCTTGAGTGTCTTGGCCGTGCAGAAAGTACAAAATTAAAAAGGTCCCAAACCCACAATCGTACCTAACATGTTTTGGTGTTGTCAAGGTAACGTTCTACATCCCAAAGTGCTGTCCCATTCCTATTAATACCATTTCGAGCCCTTCCAGCATCTTGCACTCAAGCATTTACCAGGTGACGTCAATTTAGTCCCTCAGGGCTTAAGGGATTTGGCCCCACAGTCTGCTACAATAGGCTTGTTCGCAATGAGCCAGGTCTGAGCAGAATCCATCCCCAACGATTGCCACCCGTTGCATGCCAGTTAGATTTAATTATTAGATTAAATAGATTAGATTAAATATCATGGTGCTGCAGAGTCGTCCCTGCCTACAAATCCTTTCCTACAGAATAAAGAAAAAATCGTTATGGATCCTCGCAATACACTAAAATTTTATTTTTATATTTTTCAATGAAAATGAGAAGAATTATACAAAAATTACCTTGTCCACCAATATTGTGAATCATATCACAATCACATAATAAGTCCAAATGATGGTAATTAGATATTTTCCCAGCACTAGTGTGTGTGTGTGTGTGTGTTTGTGCGTGCATGCTTAAGCTGACCTGAGGCAGAAGTTGGGGCTGGTTCCTCTCCAGCCGTTGCAGGGCCTCCAGGAGGAAGGGGGTTTCTCTGAAGGCTAGGAAGCCAGCTATGTAGGGAGCCGTCAGGGTTACCATCTGACTGTCCTCATACAGCACCTGGGAGAAGATGAGGGGACACAAACACATGTTAAAATCACAGGTTGGTACACTGATCCCATAGCAGCTCGCTCATTTTGATACACCCTGAATAACACAGTATCATAATTCAGTGTAACAACAGCACTGGGTTTAGATACATGCATCTGTGGCCCTAAATGGAGCTTCTGTCAGGGTTCAGGTGCTGCATGCTTGGGACAAATGCGTCCACACCCAGTGTATAAGTAAAGGTGTGTTCACAGACGCACACGCAAGCTGTGCAAGATAATCACTCACATCCCCAATCTGAAGCAAAAGAATGAAACATCTGTTACTTCTTGTTGATTTATGGCTGTAAACATGTTCTGGACATCAGAAAAGTTATTCTATTTAAGTTGCCAGCCGTGTTCAGAAGCGGACACTGTTATAAGTGATATAGCTTTAAAATGCTATGACATGGATTTTGTCTGCTACAACTCGCATATCTGCTCTGTAAATCTCATGGCCTGTGTTTTGCTTTGGGTAAAGAAATCAGTACCAATTAATGTTTCCGTTTAATGTTTTTGGTTTCATGACGGTGCCCTTAATTTTAAACAATTTTGCATTTAGCAGTAACGTCACCATCCTGTCATTTGTTGACGGTCCCCCTAACCAACACACACCGACACACTACACAAAAAACACAACCCACATTAGATTTCTAGTAATGAGTCCTAATCTAAAACAACTTTGCATGCTGAATTTAAAGAAAAGTTTAAATTTTTGAATGGAAATGCATTTGGTCCAATGTCAGTTAACTTTCAATCACAAATGCTCTTTTAAGTTGGTATTTACTACTTTCAAATAAGAAAAAGAAAAGAAAATCAGGTCTGCCTCCGTGCGTTATGTCTGTGACACAATCACAATCACTTGACATTTCTGAGCTGAATGATTTGCATGTTGCCGTCTGTTTTTTAAAGTACATTTTCCTGATGATACTTACATACTTT
>NC_045734.1:3875371-3876586 GCF_008692095.1 Etheostoma spectabile | reverse complement strand
ACATTTTCAATGCAGGACTTTTACTTGTAACACGGTTTCTTTCAGTGTGGTATAAGTACTTAAGTAAAGGATCTGAATACTTCAACTGCCTTTGTATGTTGAACTGAAAGCATGCATAGAAGGTGTTAAGTTTTGTCAATGGCAAATATTTCTGTGAGACACCGTGTGCATCGTGTTACCAGTATTACTTAGCAACACAAATAGCTTTAGGTGGCAGTGTGAGAGTAAAATGAAAGCAAGCAGGGAACATAATCCTATTATTGGACAGTGTATCTGAACATTTAATTTGGCTCATTGGATTTGTGTATCAACGTACAGTGACAAATGTCATTAATTATAATGGGTTACATAATGAGAAAATGCCAGCAACTCATGCTAATGTACAGATAAATACAAGGGAGGAGGAATGTGTGTGAAAGGCTGTACAAAAAAAGTTAATGAAATAAACAATTGGGACTGCCAAGGTCACTTTAACAACAGCCGGTTAAACAAGACTGGACCGTGAGCTGTATTGTAAATGAAAGCTTGGCTCCCCGTTCATTAAGATTGCTTTTTATGCTTGCCAAGAGCTTTAAGTGCTTCGGTTGGATTCAAAAATGTAGTTGGATGAGATTAGACAGCCACCAACTGTTTGATTGAGAATATTAACATTCATCACACCCATGAGACGGAGCGCAGGTCAAGTGATTAGAAGGCTGTTTAAAAATTAATGAGTTTGGAGTATTTAAAAAAAAAAAAAAAAAAAAAAAAAGTAACGACTTCTGGCTTTTCACAGGTACTAATATAATTCCTTTATGCTAGTGGGTACATTTACTATTACAGTGCATTTGGCATTTCTATAGCATAGTTTAACACCCCCAACGGCATTTGTTTTGATTCTATATTGGTGATCCTCACGGAAAAATGACTTCAAATAATGTAAAAATGGATTTCAGGTTAAACTTAAAGCTGCAATGATCTTTCTATCAACAACAGTCTATATCCACATTGTTCCATTTCTGGGATTGCTCCGGTCCCGCCGGAAATTCAGCCGGATGTCCGGTTTTCTTTGTGTTGGCGTTCTAACCTCTGGTGGATTTCTGAGGACTATGGTTACCTGGTCCTCAGATCTCTGTAGGGTAAATCCAGACAGCTAGCTAGACTATCTGTCTAATCTGTTGCACGACTAAAACAACTATTGAACGTACACGTTCCACCAAAACAAGTTCCTTCCCG
>NC_045734.1:3870946-3875361 GCF_008692095.1 Etheostoma spectabile | reverse complement strand
GATATTTTGCAGAGGCACCGTGGCTCTGTCCAGGTGCTTAGCACCGCCCATGACGATTGTGATTGGTTTAAAGAAATGCCAATATACAAGCACGTTTTCCTTCCGTCCCAGAATGCTGCGTTGACTAGCCAGACCCTCCTGCGCGGCGCTGTGGAAGAAGGTCTGGCAAAGCGAGACAATGTTGACAATAAATCAGATGGCGTAATGTGAAAGGTGGCACTCGCCGTGATGAGCCAACAGTGAATTAAAACCCAACTCTGCAGTTCCCCTCAGCTCTAGAGTTTTAGCGTCTTAAAGCTAATTGTTTTGGGTTTTTCGGCTTTGCAAGCTTTACTGTTTTAGTTCAGTCTCACTGCTCATCAGCCTGGTTTCCAGCAGCAGCAGGCAGCTGTTCAAGTCTAAAAAGCTCTTATAAAACCACTGGATGCTACCATCCCAGCAGCGAACAGCACAAAGACAAAGTTAGTGACTTACTAGTGAACACTGTTTAGCATTTGGCAGCTGAAGAATTAAAAGGAAAATGAATATTGGACTTACATTCACTAGGCAGACAGAAACACTCTAAATGATTGCTAATTTTGCTGGTAAACTGAACAAATTAATACAGGTTTGAACATGGGTTAAATACAAGTTTTTATAAGCTAATGTGCAAATGACCCCAAAATACAAATATTACTAAAAAAAAAAAAATCTGAACTCAAGTTTACTGCAGAGCATTCAACCTCACAATCTCATGATCTTCCTCAAGAGATTTACACTGACCCAGTTGCCATGGTGATAGCTCAGATAACACCACATCAACTAAGTACGGACCTAAGACCTAGGTTTGTATACTGTAGTGCAGTGAATCACTGTATCTCGCCAAAAGCTAGAAAAGTGGACTTCAAGATCAGATATTTAAGGTAAGGTAAGTCAATGATCAATGCCAATGATCTTTTTTAATTTTTTTTAATTTTATTAATTCAGAACTATGCACATTGATGAACCTCAACAACAGTACACGTAAATGTGCCAGATTGTAGCCCGAGGGCTAATTTCCATCTGCAGTCCAATAGGCAGGTTGGAGTTACAGTAAAAAAGACATAGGATAGTAGCATTTAGTATATAAAAACAAGAACAAACAAAAGAAAAGAAGAAAAAAGAGAAAGAAAAAACAGGACAATTCATTAATAAAAATAAAAAAATAAATAAAAAAAAAATGAAATGAAAACACAAGTTAACGGTGATAACATGTTTGGTTAGCTCTAAGCCACAGCTTAACGTGGCTCTTAAAAGAGGCCAAAGTGGGACGCTCCCTTATAGTTGGAGGAAGTGTGTTCCATAATGCACTGCCTTTAATAGATAGGGCATTATGACTGAATGAGGTTTTTCTAAAAGGAACCTCACAGTCCCCGTTTACAACGGCTCTTGTGATCCGAGTGTGTCTAAATTTAATAAACTCCAGCAATGGAGGTGGTGCCAGGCCATCAAGTACAAATCTTACAGTTTGCCTAGAGTAAAATGTCATGATATGTGCAGGTCAAGTATGTATGAAGTACTTATTTGTTCATACTGTACTGTAAATGTACAGTACACCTGGCCAATCCAGTTCAGCATATAAGAAAATGAAGTGTTCCATTTTCAGCCTCACATGAACATTAACTGATGTTTTCTATGCATCTAGTCTATCAGGTCTCAGGTTTGTCTAGCTGGGACAAAAGGAGTACCCGACTCTATACAGAACAAGTAAATGTGTAATATGCCAGATGTCAAGGTTGTGTACTGTTGTATGTGCTGTAAAAAAACATCAAGTAATTAAGTTAATATGGAAATAGGAAGACAGGAGGAAACAACAGCTCTGAGAAAAACAGATGGTCCCTGGTACTTGAGGGTACAGTTGGACATTGCTTTCTAAAAATCCCCTGAGAACATCCCATCACCCAGCAGGTGGACATCAACACAGGACAACAAAACCCATTAGTTTTAAGAGTCAGATATAAAGGAAACTCAAAAACCTAGATAGATAGATAGATAGATAGATAGATACTTTATTTATCCCAAGGGAAATGTAAGGCATCCAGTAGCTTGGACAACCATAACACACATGCACACATATCTTACATGCATAAAAATCACTGACATAAATTTAAAAAGATAAGAATTTGTGAAGTGATTACAAAGCTCTGATATGGACTGACATACTATGACTGACTATAGGCAGGATTACGGGACAGGCAACAAACATGGCTTAAATAGAATTGGTTTTAATATAAGGAAGTGCATGATCAGAGGGTTGTAGTCAGAAAGTACCACGAGAAATGATCTAAGGTGAGGGAGAAATATTGCAAATGACATCAGTGGCTGCCAAAACTCACCAGACAGCCTTGGGGAAAGAATGAGTCATTTAAGTGAAGTGCGTTTACTGTCTTCCTCATACAGTTAGCTTTAAGGATTCATAAAGAAGCAGTACTGTAGTGTATCTAAAGTGATGAAGCTTTGCATTCAACAATCCAAAGAAAGATAGCAAGACTGCTTTAAAGGCCAAATCTAAAATTGTGATGGTGTTTTACATCAATACACCACAGTTTGTCATCCTTTAAATTTCTTTTCATAAATAAATGCTATTGGTTACTCTTTACATCTGTGGGTTTAACAAATATTTAAACAGGGATGAGGTGATTTTGTCTGACATCGTTTGAGGGATATAGCTCAATCCAATTATTTCAATAGTATTTTTTTGTTCGTTTCCTAAAAGAACCACACTTCTGGACATGTTTTCACCCAAAAGCAACAATATATTGTGTTGAATATGTTCGGTGATCTTTCTTGTCTTGTCATATAAAATATGTAAGTGGTAGAACACTGTGCCACGGGACTCAGCAAATGCCTTCTGTTCCCACCTGTCACCACTGGAGGCCAACAGAGCTTTCTACATGTCTTTTGTCTTACCGTTGTCAGACATAGTCATCTCTGCATGACCTGGATATGTATGAAAGATTTATACTTTAAAATTTCTAGCATCATTTCTAATTACTGCTTTGCATGGTTGCATGATGCAAAAAGATGGCTCTAATCTGTGTTGATTGGCTGTGTGTTTTGTGCTTGCATGGCTTCCTGTACTGAATCTAGATTCTACTGATGTGTAACTGTTCTAATGTCCTGCTTCCTGTTGCTCTGCATGGCTTCTTGAGAAAGCTTATTTGTTGCTCTAGCTGTCTTTATGCTATCTTATTGCCTTCTGTCTGTAAATTTTAACCTGCTCTGGTCTCAAAACATCAGGCCAAAGGACTACAGTCCAAAATTAGCCGGCTGGCTAACACTGGCACATTCACAGATATGTTGATTGATGTCCTTTATAAATGAAATTAAATTAAGTTCATGCGTAATATCTACTGGGCATAGTGAGAGGACAGCTCACCTCTAGGTCCGGGTAGCTGAGTACCACGAGCTGGGCGCAGGCATTGACATCATCACCTTTGATGAAGGACAGGTCCACTCCTCCAACTCTCTCCAGGCCTGAGAAGTCTGGACTCGTCTGCCAGTCCTCAGTGTCCTCCTCCACCACCTGCTGTCTGAGACGGGCCTGCTCGCTGCACACAGGACACACTCCTGAGTCTCACAGTGCAATCACACGGCACAAATAACAACACAGTAATCCAGATGTAAAATGTAAACACAAGACTGGCAACGGCTATCACTCACTATTTCATCATAGTTCTGTCAGGTCAATTAAGTCAAGAACACACACACACACACAACAATAAAATGATTCAAGAAATTGTATTGAATATATAGCAATTCATGAAAATTATTAATTTACAATAAAACAATAAGTTACAGATGCATTGTTGGATTTCAAGTGTTGTTTGCGGTAACTTACATGGGATGTATCGTGAGCTCATTATTATCCCATTCACTGTATCACGAGTCTAAGCATTAAGTGTTTGTTGTAGCAATAAATGTAGTAATAACTTTGATTAATATAGCGCATTTCATGAAACCCACGGACGCAAGTACAGGGGAAAAAGGGAAAAGAAAATAGTAGGCTGACACAAACACTGACACTAAAACACTAAAAGGAATAAATTGCTAAATGGAAGGCAAAATTTAATGTTGGCTACTGACGTACAACCACATCACGCATTGTAAAACTATTTTATGATTGAAATAGACATATAACATACCCGAGGGCCAATTTGGGGACGCTTTTGGAATCATTTACATTCAAGTTCCACCTGTTGAAAACCCAACCTAGGTTAACTTGCATTTTCACCTTTTGTCTTAGTTTAATTTCCTTCTTTTCTGTGATGACCCGGCCCCAGTATCAGCCATAACTACAGCAGATGACTTCTAAAATAAAATGAAAATACATTACTTAGAACTCCTTTAAAAGAGCTCAGTGCGTGTGTGTGTGTGTGTGTGTGTGTGTGTGTGTG
>NC_045734.1:3864315-3870936 GCF_008692095.1 Etheostoma spectabile | reverse complement strand
TGTGTGTGTGTGTGTGTGTGTGTGTGTGTGTGTGGAAGAAGAGAGACAGAGAAAGAGGAAGCAGACGTGTAGATGCGACGGGAGCAGAGTTGGTGGAATAAGTTTAAGTTTTGTTCACAGTGTGTGCGGTGCCAGACTGAAAGCCAAGCTCATTCATTTGCTCACCAGAAATGGGATTTTAACCCCAACCTTATTCATTTTATAACAGGGGCCCTGGATGTAGCGAGTCTACCCTGGTTATCTGACAACGGTCGGAAACGAAGCAAGCAGAAAAGGTTAACCCATTGAACATTTTAAGTTAAAAAGCTAGTTAACGTGCACCTGTTTTGTTGCCCTGTGTGGGCTGATGCCCTCGTCTGTTGACAATTACGAATGCCTTCATACAGTTTCTTAATAAAAGCGGCCTTTCCACACAAACAAACATACGTTGCCTGCCAATCGGAAGGTTGGTGGTTCGATCCCCGCCCTTGCAGTCATTGTCGAAGTGTCCTTGGGCAAGACACTGAACCCCGAGTTGCCCCCGGTGCTGCGCATCGGAGTGTGAATGTGTGTGAGTGTGTATCTGATGAGCAGGTGGCACCTTGTACGGCAGCCCCGGCCACAGTGTATGAATGTGTGTGAATGGTGAATGTTTCCTGTAGATGTAAAAGCGCTTTGAGCAGTTGTTAAGACTGGAAAAGCGCTATATAAATACAGCACATTTACATTTACATTTACGTGTGTCATTAGTATGAGAACAAAAATAAATATTTTTACTGTGTTGGGCTCGGAAATAAATATCTTAATGGCCGGGTTCGGTTACTGCTCTTTCGGACACGGGCCGGGCTCGGACAGAAAAATGCAGCCCAATCAGCACTCTAACAGACGCGCACACACACACACAAACTTGAAGATGGCAGGCGACATAAGGGCATAATATGGAATCATGGAGTTATCGCTGGCCTTGTCATTACAAACTCACAAATCAATTACTGCCGAGGACTGGTGTCCCACATCCAGAGCTGCTGGAAGAAGAGTTACAACAACACAGGGACACACGAGCGTAGCGACATCTGACAGCACCTTCTGGAGCACTTTGGTTGTTGTTTTTTCCCAATCTAGTACTTCAGATTAGCCAATGATAGCAAAGTGGCTTTGTTCCAGTGATATCAGTTGTAACGTTACTTTATGTAATGTGTTAGTGTACTGTAACGTTATATAGTTCCGTTCAGGTATATAAAGGAAAGAATAGCACTCTGACCTCTCCCACTGTTTGACCAAATCTTCGGGAGGAGCAGCAGTCATCTGTCTCAGCCTGGTGCGGAGGACACATTCACCTGAAGAGGGATTTTTTTTATTAGTACAAATTAACTGACCGAAGCAGCGTCAAGTGTAGTGTCCATGCATTTTATTTCTATGATATAGACCTCTTAAATGGAATTCAATACGCTATCAATCTTTAATATAAATAAGTACCAAACTTGTGCTAAATTTGACACCAACCAGCTTCCATTCCAATGCCTTGTGTTGTATTTATTCAGTCTTAACTAAACTTTACTATCTGTATTGATCTGAGCTACGGTATTCATATCACATTTTCACAGTTTGGCCTTGCTGTCTGTCATTTCTACTTACACATACACACATAATTCCACATATCCTCATTTTTTCTATATTATGTTTTATGCCTTGGATGTTTATGAAGCCAACCTTATGCTTTTATTTTTTCAGTGCTTACTTGTGTTCAATTTGTTGTTTTTTGTTTAGGACACTTGTAATTGGTCATTATCTATATCATTCCGCTTGTTAGGTGAAACTCCTTCTATAACCCCTTTGGGGTTTTCTTAATCTCACCAGCACAATCTTTGTTTTTTTGTATTTAATGTTTGTGTGTGTGTCATTGTCTTGATTTTATTGTGCAAAATAAACTAATTTAAAACTAATCAAGTATTTTTGCATTCATAGAGCGTAAAAACATGTCCACAGATAGAAGTTGAACATGCATGTGTGTACGACTGATTTAGTGAGACACAAAAATAAGAAGTGCTTATAACTTTATGTTACTACAGCTTTCACAACTGTTGCTAGGCCTGCGTTTTACTGTCAATGTTTTATGAGAACTTCACTTTACTCGTCTCCGTGGAAGCTGCTGCTGCTGCTGCTGCTATCTATGGCTGCTAAATGGGCTGACATTAGCTTTGGTTGATAACGTAGCATTCGTTCATAAGGCAATGCTGCACCACGTGATGCAAACATTACAAGCTGCATGTTATTCAAAGCTCAAGTGGATTTTTTGGTTACTATTTACCTATTTTACAGGGCATTTGTCATTATCTTCATAACTTTAAAAACCCACGCGAAGGCTGAAGAGCTTGTGTGAGAATATAAACAAAGTCACGGGATTGAGGGCAGAGGGCATTAGTGAGGGCAAGATTGGATTATATAGCGATTAAATTTGATTTGACTTTAGTCATGATTGGCGTGTTCTCGTATTGAGGCAGCCACAACAGCAAAAAAAAAGTTTATTTAGGCTATTTCACCAGAGGGGCAGCTGAGCCCATATGAGCCGAGGGCAAACAGGCTTCTTTTCACAGATGTGAACATACACATTCTAAATGGACCCAAGTTGATTTCCTGAATGGCATCAACTGACAGGAAGGTCAGGTAGGGAGATAGGTTAGGTAGGTAAGTAGGTAGTTTAGATTTGATAACACTTTATTCATCCCACAGTGGAAAATTCCCTTATTACAGCAGCAGCGGTTTTCTACAGTAAAAGTTTAAAAAAAATTAAAAATTAAAAAAAGGTAAGTAGGTAAGTAGGTAGTTAGGTGCGACTTGTTTTCATTTGTAGTTTCATGTTTTTTAAAGTTCCATCAAAACAGACTAGAATATGTTTAGCTGACCATTTAGTCCTCAATATTAGCTAGCTAGCTGATGTGAGTTTGCCTATTTTTAGCTAACTCAGGTGCATGACAATGGAGAACAACACTGCTGAGGGGGAAATCCTTTCTGGCACGAGAAGCTGGATGGATTTCATCAACATATGCTGGCCTTACATTGTGCGGAATAAGATTCTGTTTTCAAATCAAGGGGCTGTTATCCTCGGTAAGTGATTCATAGTCATATATGAGTGTGATAGCAACTGTTGCCAAAGATTGTGCCTGCAAAGTATTAAGAAAATAAATTCTTGGTAGATACAGAGAGGCTCTCAAATGTTATAGGCTACAGACCCATTCAACTCTGGTCTCAGCAGGTTAAACAGCTTCATCTAGTGCACAATTTAAATCATTAGAGTTTTATTTTAGAGGGACCACACTAATAACGCACTATCAATTGTTTCTTATTGCAACATTAACTTCTATGACGAATGATCATTGATTGTGTGTACACAGACATGAGACACATGACGCAGACATGACAGTTACGCTTCATCCTGAATCTTTTCAGAGCAGGGGAATCAACTGCTCAAGTGTTAAAATAGCACCTGCAGTAAATATCTGCTTAGAATCCAGCTGTCAGACAGCAATGCACTCCATTAGATGTTTAAAATTGTATCTGTTTAAAAAAAAATGGTCAGTCAAAATGTGTTAACAACACAGAGATACACATTTGAGCCTAATTAGGACATAGGTTTTTATTGGTCTATTTGTCTTTGCTTAACAATTTGATGTGCTTTATGGATTTCCACCTATAATTTATTGTTGATTGAAAACGGTTTGGGTTTTGTTTTACCTCTATTATTTCCAGCTATTTAAACTCTTGTGCTGAATTTCAAAGATTTCTTTATTAATGTCTCACAGGCGTTGCCCTGGGCTGGACTCTCAAGTCCTATGGCCTGGTGGACAGCAACATCCAACTCTACGTCGGCTTTCCAGGAGTGATACTCATGCGGATGCTTCAGGTGGATACCGTTCCTCTTATCGTTACAAGTGTGATAATGGGTGAGTAACAGGAGTAATGCTCACACTGGTAACTGTTGCATTTGGTTATAACATGTTGTACAAACAGACTGGTGGTTTGACAAGGTTAAACTTATTAAACCCAAACAGAGTGTTAAACCTTCAAGCGAGTCTTGGTAACTTGTGATGAACACCAGCCACTGTGGCACAATTACAGGATAATGGTTAATGCTAAAAGGTAGCAAGTTTTGAAGATGTATGAAGTCAATAAACTGACATAGTATTGTTAATTACACAGAAATTTCTAACTTTGTTTTGTGTTTACATTAGCCACGATGAGCTACTGGTAATACCAGACCAAGTGAGGCTGCAGCAGCAAAACCTTTGAATGTATTGGAGAGAATCAAACTACAACTAAATATTTCTGAAAAAAACTGAAAGTAAACTAAAACTATGAAACAATCTCGGAAAACCTACTAAAAATAACCTTAAATGAAATCCAAAAGTCAAAACTAAAATAAAAAAAAACATTTATTAAAATGTGAAACTTTTATAACCTCGGTCTCTTCACATTGGTCTCACACCTGAACTGACCTGTTATTACTGAGATGTAACTGTGTTCCCCTCATTCTCCATTAACCACCCTTGTGTAAGACTGATATATTACCGTGACCATACATGCTGTAGTCTGCAGATTATAACTCACGTTGTTGTTTTTCCTAGGGGTTTCTGGTCTAAGCGTTCATTCTTCCAGGAAAATCGCTCTACGTACTGCAGCGTATATCGTCTGCACTACACTTACAGCTGTGATTATAGGTAAGAGAAGAATTGGTCATAGGTTTTATTAGGAAAGATGCCCTTTTTATTGATGAACAGCAAGTTTCTTCTTTCATTATTTAAAACTCCCTCACTAGCCTTTGTCACCATTGTAATTGCAGATTTCGTCAACCCGGTAACACGTTTCCTAATTGCCATGGTAACATATAAACTTCCATTAATGAGCCGAGGTTTTGCGGTAACAGCAGCGGAGTAGTAACGTTACGAGGCAGAGAGCCAGCCGCTAAATGAGTCGACCTAACTTCATGCTTCATCCACACAAAGCACATCGCTATCGTGATTTACTATGGGGGTTCAAACATGCCAGATCAAAACAGGATTAATTTTATATATATATATATATATATATATATATATATATATAATTATGTCTTTTTTTTCTTGCTTTTTACAGTTTTATGCCATTTAAAGCACTTTGTTTTTTTGTGCCTCACAAAAAGCAAAGAAAAAACAAACAAACATGTGTGTAATGTGTCACTTGAAGCCTGTCAGTCAACAAAGGGGGGACGCAGCATCATTTTACACAACACCATCTTAAATTTAGACAATACACTGCAAACTTTATGTAAATTAGAGGATTTTTGTCATGAGGCTGACATCTTGTTAACATCAGGTGGGGCTATAACCAGTGTTGGGCAAGTTACTTTTAAAAAGTAATTTGTTACAGTTATTGGTTACTTCTTCCAAAAAAGTAACTAAATTAGATACTCAGTTACAAATTATAAAAATAAGTAGTTACTTCAGAAAGTAACTAATGCATTACTTTCAAGTAAATTTTTAAATGCTCAAATGTGACCCCATCTCCACCCCTCTTTAATGGAACATAAAATACATGTGCATGTTCAATTATTTATGGTAAACCTGAATATTATTAACACATTAGCAGAACCAATGTACACACATCTAAAGTATTTTAATGCTGCTGTGGGACAAAGTGAGACTAGCCTCATTTGTTGTGTCCAACTATGCGTGCTTTTGAACACCCGCCCCAACTCTACCTCTGATTGGCTTACCAAGAACTTTTACTCAACCTCAGCCAATCATCAGCATTTATGCGCATGTCTTGTGCACGTCCCACTAACCAGGGGAGAAAAAAAGTCTTTGCCTCTCGGCTCAGAGATCTAGTTGGTCTGATGGAAAAAAACAGCTTCAATTATAGTAACGCGCTGCATTTTTCGGCAGTAACGGTAACGGCATTATTAAGATGATAAATCAATTAGATCACTCGTTACTTGTAAGTTATTTATAACCCTGTTATTCCCATTACTGGCTATAACTATGAGTCAATAATGGCATGCAGATGTCCTCAAGACTGAACTCTTATCATGCATTAGAAATTATGGGCGGACTGAACAATGTTCATTTGAGTTACAACAACTTCCTGATTAACTGCCTCCCAGACTGCCCTTTGTCCTGCAGGTGTCGCTTTTGAAGCATTTTAATCAGAAATTAAATACTGGTAATGTTTTTTTTTTTACAAAAACAGAGAGTTGAATAATTGATAAATGATGGATATTAAGTATTGAATTATTCAACAAATTACCCTCCTACCACTGCCTCTATTGACCAGCCTCCTCTGTTGTATGAAAAAGCTATAGCATTCTAATTCTTAACCATTCTGTCTTGAAGGGATAACACTGGTATTGTCGATCCACCCTGGAACTGCTTTTGGTAGTACAATAGAAAGCGAAGACGAAGAGCACGTCTTGTAAGGTAAGAAAGAAAGGTAAACTAAGGGTACCGTATATTCTAACATCTTTACTGGTTTCTCTGTGTATCAGTTCAGCAAGGTCTTTTGTTCAGTCAAGCAACTTCAGAAAGGGCTGGAACGTCTAACAACATAATTCCCACATACACTACCGTTCAAAAGTTTGGGGTCACATTGAAATGTCCTTATTTTTGAAGG
>NC_045734.1:3861160-3864290 GCF_008692095.1 Etheostoma spectabile | reverse complement strand
AAAAGCACTGTACTTTTCAATGAAGATAACTTAAACTAGTCTTAACTTTAAGAAATACACTCTATACATTGCTAATGTGGTAAATGACTATTCTAGCTGCAATGTCTGGTTTTTGGTGCAATATCTACATAGGAGTATAGAGGCCCATTTCCAGCAACTAATCACTCCAGAGTTCTAATGGTATTATGTGTTTGCTCATTGGCAGAAGGCTAATGATGATTAGAAAACCTGTGCAATCATGTTCACACATCTGAAAACAGTTTGGTCATTACAGAAGCTACAAACTGACTTCCTTGAGCAGATTGAGTTTCTGGAGCATCACATTTGGGGGGGCAATTAAACCCTCAAAATAGTCAGAAAAAGAGAACTTTCATCTGAAACTTGACAGTCTATTCTTGTCATTAGAAATGAAGGCTATTCCATGCGAGACATTGCTAAGAAATTGAAGATTTCCTACAACGGTGTGTACTACTCCCTCAGAGGACAGCACAAAACAGGCTCTAACCAGAGTAGAAAAAGAAGTGGGAGGCCGCGTTGCAAACTGAGCAAGAAGATAAGTTACATTAGAGTCTCTGGTTTGAGAACAGACGCCTCACAGGTCCCCAACTGGCATCTTCATAATAGTCCCGCAAACACCAGTGTCAACATCTACAGTGAAGAGGGGCTGCTGGATTGGGCTTCAGGGCAGAGTGGCAAAGAAAAAGCCATATCTGAGACTGGCCAATAAAAGAAAAAGATTAAGTGGGGAAAAGAACACAGACATTGGACAGAGGAAGACTGGAAAAAAGTGCTGTGGACGGATGAATCCAAGTTTGAGGTGTTTGGATCACAAGAGAGACGTTTGTGAGACGCAGAACAAATGAAAGATGCTGGAAGAATGCCTGACGCCATCTGTTAAGCATGGTGGTGGTAATTGATGGTCTGGGGTTGCTTTGGTGCTGGTAAGGTGGGAGATTTGTACGTAAGGGATTCTGATAAGGAAGGCTATCATTCCTTTGCAACGCCATTGCCTACCCAGTGGCAGCACAGTGGGCCAATTCTCCTACAACGGCAAGCCTACCTGCTCCAGGTCGACCCTTGTCACGTCTCGCGTGCACTTTAGTCCTTTATTGTCTCCGCACAACCCGACCATCCTTCTCCCGCGCCACTCGTGAGTCCCCAGCCACCCCACCCTCTCGGTTCCCCGGTCTTTCCCTCCCTAACTCACGTAGACAATGTAGATGTGTTGGCAATTTTTCTATCCTCGTCCACCAGTACCACCCAACGTCCATCTCCCTGTCTCCTCTAGGCAGTTACCCCCCCGCGCTCCACTGTCCACGATCCGTAGAGGGACACAGCGGGAGTGATTACAGGGGTAAACTGTTTCCGGGGCAGGGACAGCGCACGAGACGCAGATTGTGATCCAATCCCTCGGATGGATGGGTTAAAAACAAGGTTCAGAATGGGGCCTGGGCGTCTGGCTTTCATGCACTGAATTGCTATTTCTTAATAGAAATCTATGTATGTACTTAATTTCTTTTTGCAAATAAAGCTTAACAAAAACATTCAAATCCATTGTTTATAGGAACCCTGGCCCCCCTCCCCCCCACCGCAACACATCGATTCCAGGCGCCTTTTCCAAAAGGTCCAAATATTTGCTTTTTCATAAGGCATTGCATCAATGTTCTCTCTTTCCATTGGACTACTTCTTGGTATGAAGGACGAATTATTCTTTTTTTATAGGTCAGGAACGACCAGAACAGGTTATCCCACTGAAGCCTACGTTGATTTGAGCAGATTGAGTTTCTGGAGCATCACATTTGTGGGGTCAATTAAACCCTCAAAATAGTCAGAAAAAGAGAACTTTCATCTGAAACTTGACAGTCTATTCTTGTCATTAGAAATGAAGGCTATTCCATGCGAGACATTGCTAAGAAATTGAAGATTTCCTAAACGGTGTGTACTACTCCCTTCAGAGGACAGCACAAACAGGCTCTAACCAGAGTAGAAAAAGAGTGGGAGGCCGCGTTGCACAACTGAGCAAGAAGATAGTACATTAGAGTCTCTGGTTTGAGAAACAGACGCCTCACAGGTCCCCAACTGGCATCTTCATTAAATAGTACCCGCAAAACACCAGTGTCAACATCTCAGTGAAGAGGCGGCTGCTGGATTCTGGGCTTCAGGGCAGAGTGGCAAAGAAAAAGCCTATCTGACTGGCCAATAAGAAAAGATTAAGGTGGGCAAAAGAACACAGACATTGGACAAGGAAGACTGGAAAAAAGTGCTGTGGACGGATGAATCCAAGTTTGAGGTGTTTGGATCACAAAGAACGTTTGTGAGACGCAGAACAAAGAAAAGATGCTGGAGAATCCTACGCCATCTGTTAAGCATGGTGGTGGTAATATGATGGTCGGGGTTGCTTTGGTGCTGGTAAGGTGGGAGATTTGTACAGGGTAAAAGGGATTCTGAATAAGGAAGGCTATCATTCCATTTTGCAACGCCATGCCATACCCAGTGGACAGCACCTTGATTGGAGCCAATTTCATCCTACAACAGGACATGACCCTAAACACACCTCCAAATTGTGCAGAACTATTTAGAGCAGAAGCAGGCAGCTGGTATTCTATCGGTAATGGAGTGGCCAGCGCAGTCACCAGATCTGAACCCATTGAGCTGTTGTGGGAGCAGCTTGACCGTATGGTACGCAAGAATGCCCATCCAACCAATCCACTTGTGGGAGCTGCTTCTGGAAGCGTGGGGTGCAATTTCTCAGATTACCTCACAAATTAACAGCTAGAATGCCAAAGGTCTGCAATGCTGTAATTGCTGCAATGGAGGATTCTTTGACGAAAGCAAAGTTTGATGTAAAAAAATATTATTTCAAATACAAATCATTATCTCTAACCTTGTCAATGTCTTGACTCTATTTCTATTCATTTCACAACGTATGGTGGTGAATAAGTGTGACTTTTCAGGAAAACACAAAATTGTTTGGGTGACCCCAAACTTTTGAACGGTAGTGTATACTAGGAGGGCTCTGAACAAGCCTTTTACGTTATTTTCACACCTGTGTTATTTGGTCTGTTTTAACCGAATCCTGGAGCGTTTTGTGAGGTAGTCCAGTTTGTTAGGGTTGGTGTGAAAGCTCATT
>NC_045734.1:3859046-3861150 GCF_008692095.1 Etheostoma spectabile | reverse complement strand
GGTGCGGACCAAACAAATGAACTCCAGTACGCTTAAAAACGGGGCTGTTGGTTCGCCTCTGAACTGCACTACAGTTCAGTTCACTTTAGCTGAGAGCGCAATCTGACCCAAATACAGAAAGTGAACCAAAAACACTGCGTTATCTAGCAATTTGTACTTGAAGCTTGCACACAATTAAAAGACTTATATAAGGGATAAGGGATGATAATATTTGAATCTATGTGAGAGTAACAACTCACAACCAGCCGATATGCAAATGGAAATAATGTTTATTTGCATATAGAGCAGGGACGCGAGATGCATTTCTAGACACATTCTGCTGTCAAGTCGGAGCACACATACCTAGGGCTCTCAGCTTGTGATCCAATCCCTCAGGATGGATGGTAAAACAAGGTCAGAATGGGGCCTTGGGCTTCTTGCCTTTCCTGCACTGAATTTGCTTATTTTCTTAATATAAATCTATTGTATGTACTTAATTTCTTTTTGCAAATAAACTTAACAAAAACATTCAAATCCATTGTTTATAGGAACATGGTCCCGCACCACCTGATCCAGGCGTGTTTCCAACAGGTACAATATGCTTTTTCATTAAGGCATATGCCTCATTTCCTCTCTTTCCATGTAATACTTCTGATGTAAGGACTAATTATTTCTTTTTTTTATAGTTCAGGACTGATTACGCTGATAGTCGCATGATGACGGTAAATATTTTCCCATTGTCACTATTTACATTTGCAGTGATGATCTTTGATATGTGACGCTGCTCCAAGACCATTTTTCTTAATGAGTTTCTGGTCTTTTTACAGAATGTGACAGAACACCGAAAGCAGGGCCAATATGTTAACGGATTCAACACAATGGGTCTGATTGTCTGGTCTTTTGTTTTTGGAGTGATCTTTAACAAGATGGGAGAAAAGGGGAAAATCCTCATTGAGGTCGTTACTGTCATAAACGAGGCCATAACAGCTACGATCGACATGATAATGGGGTAAGGGGAAACACCATTTGATTTTCTTTCTCCACATTGAAAACATTTAGCGAAACAGTAAATAGTGCAGTACGTGCAATGAGTGTTTATTCTAAAACACTGAATGTAGTCAGATATGGAGTCTTTTCTGCTCAAAGTACTGCTATTAGAAATAGTAAAAAATAAGAAAAAAAAGAAACTGTTAAAATAGTCTTTTGCTCTCTCGTCTGTTAAATGTTTGTGTTATAAAGTAGTTTCAGATAATTTCTCAAGGTTTTGTTGCTCAACGTTTTATTTTCCCTGTCATTTAGATGTCTTTCCATTTTGGAAATGAGAGAAGCACATCTGGTTTTCATACTTAAACTATTGTATTAATGGTATTCAGATAAAATTAAGTTTTTCTTCCATTTTTTTTTTCCAGCTACTTGCCAATTGGAGTGATGTTCATGATTGCACGCAATGTTTTGGAGATTGACGAATGGGAAACTATCTTTAAACTGGGAATGTTCATTATAGTGGTTACGACTGGGTATGTCTATCTGTACTGTTTTAGCACTAAAATAACACATCAGCAATTCGTTGATAAAACTGGGCCAACATCAGCTCCTAGTTTAATTAATGTTAGCTAACAGCTGATAGTTAGCTAAGTTTACTTAGATATTGCCAGGATGGATTATGTTGGTTTTATCAGTTTTCCCTATTTGTGCTACTGTTACACTGTGTCACAGCATTAGCATTAGCCCATTGTTACTTGTGGCCACATCAGCAGCTGTCCAATAAAAGTTGGAGTATTCTTGCGATAAATAACAAATAAAACAGGTATGTTACTTTAACTCACTTAAAGCGTAAAAGAGCCTATAAGTCAGCAAAGTGGCTGAAAGTCAGTCGGTCAGTTACAAAGCAATATCTAGTTAAAGTTAGCTAACATTAGTAACCAAGAGCTACTGGTCATATGACCAAATGAGACTGTAACAGCGAAATGTAATGTAATAGTGTAATGAAGTGAGGGTGCATTTTGCTGCTTATGAACTTTCTGTCATTTCTTTCTTTCTCACTTTATATCTCCTTCCTAGCAGCCGCATTGTGAATGCAAACTCTTGCTGTTGTTAGTAATTGTATTTAATGAAGCAGTACTGA
>NC_045734.1:3856622-3857744 GCF_008692095.1 Etheostoma spectabile | reverse complement strand
TTTTGCACTCATTTTGCGTTTCAGACTTTAATCCAAGCAGCAATAGTTTTCCCATTCTGTCATCTTTACGAGATGTAGCCCCATGGCTGTTATCAGGGGGTTTCTCCTGCCTTAATGACAGCAATGACTCTTATTGTGTTGGCGGCGGTTGGTATACCTGCAAAGGAAGCCTCCACTCTGGTGGCTGTAGAATGGCTCCTGTAAGTTTAATCAGCGGTTAAGAAATTGATTAAAAATGTATGTCCTGACATACCAAGTGGTTTACCAAATTGGGTTGCTCCATTAAAACCTGAGACAAATGTAACTGTAAATTGGCTGTAAGTTAGTCTCTATCAACGACGTATTACTTCTGGGATAGTTCCGGTGCGGCCAGAAATTCCGCCAGATGTCCTTCATTACGTCTGCATGTCCGTCATAGGGCTCCACAGTAATAGATTGAGTCAATTGGCCACAGTTTCGTGGCCTCGGTTTGCCCCCTTGGGCGACCACCTGTTCACCATTTTTGTTTTTTTTGTATATAAAAATAAATCAAAACTTATGTAACAGAGTTAAAAATGTATTTTACTAATTCTAATTTCCAATTTAGTGTATTAATTATACATAGCAGTTTAGTTAATGTTCTGTTGGATATTTGTGAATTGTCTAGTTACTATTTGGAGTACAATTAATTTATCAACATAGCATTGTTTCCTGCCAGGATGTGTTTGTTGTGGTTGGGGTTTTGGTTTGGGGTTATTTTCGATTTGGCTAGCTCCGGGTTTTTGTTCCCGGTTTCTACTTCTAGTCTGGTGCTCATAGATTGTTTGCTTATGTTTTCCCCTGTGTGTCTTGTTCGTTATGCTTTGCTTTATTTTGAGTTAGTAACTTCCTGTCTTGTCCTGTCTTGTTCGTCTTGTTTTACTTTGTTTGTATGATGGTCCAGCCCCCACTACCCTAATGTGAGTCACCTGTTGGCTCATGGCTGTGTTCTCTTTATTACCTCATAACCTCATGTACTTTAACACGTGTTTCCTTTGCCTCTTGTTAGATCCTTTTGTTCTCCAGCGTGTCGTCACCTCTCCTTTTGTTCCAGCTCCAGTAAGACTTCCCCGTGATATTTTTGCCTGTTTACCTTCCCCTGTG
>NC_045734.1:3851709-3856597 GCF_008692095.1 Etheostoma spectabile | reverse complement strand
AACAGACAGTTAAAATGTATTTTCTAATCTCTTAATTCAAATTTACGTTTCTATTAAATTATAATAGTCAGTAGTTAATGTTTTGATTGGATATTTGTGAATGCTCTTATAGTTTTATATTTTGGAGTACATATTAATTTATCACATGCATTGTTTCTCTGCACAGCTGATGTGTTTGTTGTGGTTGGGGTTTTGGTTTGGGGTTATTATTCTCATTTGCTAGTCTCCCGGTGTTTTGTCCGGTTTTATCTTAGTTGGTGCTCATAGATTTTAGGTCCTTATTTTCCCCTGGCCTGTGTTTGCTTATGCTTTCGTTATTTTGTAGTAGTCAACTTCCTGTCTTGTCCTGTCTTGTCTAGTCTTGTTTTACTTGTTTGTATGATTGTCCAGCCCACCCCCCTAATGGAGTCACCTGTTGGCTCATGCTTCTTTCTCTCATTGTTCCCATCGATCATTACCCATGACCATTTAACCGTGTTCCTTTGACCTTGTTGCTCCTTTTGTTACTACAGCGTGTCCGTCACCTCTCAGTTATGTTCCCAGTCTCGCAGTAAGCTTCCCGTATATTTTGCCTTGTTTACTCTCACGTGAGTTTCAGCTTGTGGTCTTCGGTTGTGGTTTTTCTCTGGCTCCCTGTGTTTATGACGTTTTTGGGTATCATGTTGCTGCTGTGTTTTCCCCCAATAAACCCTTTTTGCCTTCCACCTGCTACACTGCGTTTGAGTCCTCCTTCCGCCCCCATCACAACAGTTGTTACTGCATTGCGCCTCTTTTGTGCCTCCTGTGTTGCCGTAGCTTCCGGTTTCCCCTCACAATAACGTCTTGTATTGCTGAGGAAGGTTGTGTGTAAAATGCCGCTGCGCTATTTTATTGTTTTCTTTGAAGATTGTGTTGTGACCCTTCAACATTTATTTTTGCAAAGTTAATACCATGTTAACTAATTGCTTTGTGCCATTTTTACGGTTAAATGTAGCTTGTAATGACGCATTGTCTAACTTTCTTTTCGCGCCGTTTTCGCGCGTTTGTAAAATGTAAACAATGGAGGTACATTATGAGTGTGTGAATTCTGTTGTGATGTTTAGGTGCAGATGCTGTTAATGCTGGAAACAGGCCACTGATGTCATGTTGTCTTCTACAGGTGTCTTTTTGTTGGATGTAAAATTTGTTATTACTGTGTTACTTTGTTCATTGACCTTGTCAGTGTGGAGCGTTGTTTCTCAGGTAAACTGTTATAGCTCGGGTTGGGTTTCCCCTCACAATAACGTCTGGTATTGCTGAGGTGCAGATGCTGTTAATGCTGGAAACAGGCCACTGATGTCATGTTGTCTTCTACAGAAAAATAAATTCCAGGAAATACGTTGATTGAAGTGATTGTCTTTCATACCCTGTCCACATCTGTTACACTTACAAAACTGGAAAATCTAATTTCAATAGAAGTCAATACTTTATTTTGTTGTAGCAACACAACATATCAGCTTTTGTCCTTTCCACACGCATGTTTGCTGTGAAAAGATAAAGGCAATGAAATTTTGTCTACGTTTGTTAAAAAGCGCATGTTAAAATCCGGTGCTACTATGGCACCATCAGCATTTCAATAATTGTTTTTGAAATATAATTTTAAATCTCCACAGTTGGAACCATTATTAAACAGCATTTTGATCATGTGTCAAATGTTGACCAGTTCTAATCACCTCCTGGTTTCTTCATGCTAAAAGGGTCAACTACAGGGTAAACTGTATAAGCAAGCTAACATATGTTTTGTCTGTTTGTTCAGTCACTTATGCAACATTTTATAAGTCCAAAGAGAAAGAAACAGAATCCATGTAAAGCAGCATATACAGTGGTGTGAAAAAGTGTTCGCCCCCTTCCTCATTTCCTGTTCCTTTGCCAATTGTTTGTCACACTTAAGTGTTTCGGAACATCAACCAATTTAATAGTCAAGGACAACACAAGTAAACACAAATGCAATTTGTAAATGAAGGTGTTTATTATTAAAGGTGAAAAAAAATCCAAACCATCATGCCCTGTGTGAAAAAGTGATTGCCCCCCTTGTTAAAACATACTATAATGTGTTGTCCACACCTGAGTTCAATTTCTCTAGCCACACCCAGGCCTGATTATTGCCACACCTGTTCACAATCAAGGCATCACACTTAATAGGAGCTGCTTGACACAGTAAGGTCCACCAGAAGATCCTTAAAAGCTACCATCATGCCGAGACCCAAGAAATTCAGGAACAATTGAGAAAGAAGTAAATGAGATCTATATCAGTCTGAAGAAGGTTATAAAGCCATTTCCAAGCTTTGGGAATCCAGCGAACCCAGTGAGAGCCATTATCCACAAATGGCGAAGACATGGAACAGTGGTGAACCTTCCAGGAGTGGCCGGCCACCCAAATTACCCCAAGAGCGCAGCGACGACTCATCCAAGAGGTCACAAAAGACCCACAACAACGTCCCAAGAACTGCAGGCCTCACTTGCCTCATAAGGTCAGCGTTCATGCCTCCACCATCAGGAAAAGACTGGGCAAAATGGCCTGCATGGCAGAGTTCCAAGGAGAAAACCACTGCTGAGCATAAAGAACATCAAAGCTCGTCTCAATTTCTCACAACAACATCTTGATGATCCCCAAGACTTTTGGGACAACATTCTGTGGACCGATGAGACAAAGTGGAACTCTTGGAAGGTGTGTGTCCAAGTATATCTGGAGTAGAAGGACACTGCATTTCATAAAAAGAACAATACCAACAGTAAAATATGGTGGTGGTAGTGTGATGGTCTGGGCTGTTTGCTGCTTCAGGACCCCGGAAGACTTGCGTGATAAAGGAACTATGAATTCTGCTGTCTACAAGAGATCCTGAAGGAGAATGTCTGACCATCTGTTGTGTACTCAAGCTGAAACGAACTTGGGTTCTGCAGCAGGACAATGAACCTAAACACACCAGCAAGTCCACACACGAATTGCTGAAGAAAAACAAAATGAAGACTTTGGAGTGCGCTAGCCAAAGTCCTGACCTGAATCCTATTGAGATGTTGTGGTATGACCCCTAAAAAGGCCGTTCATGCTCGAAAACCCTCAAATGTAACTGAATTAGGACAATTCTGCAAAGATGAGTGGGACAAATTCCTCCAGGACGCTGTAAAAGCCTCATTGCACGTTATCGCAAACGCTGGTTGCAGTTGTTGCGCTAAGGGTGGCCCAACCAGTTATTAGGTTAGGGCAATCACTTTTTCACACAGGGCCATAATGGTTTGGATTTTTTTTTCACCTTTAATAATAAACACCTTCATTACAAATTGCATTTTGTGTTTCTTGTGTTGTCCTTGACTATTGTTTAAATGGTTTGATGTTCCGACACACTAAGTGTGACAAACATGCAAAGGAACAGGAAATGAGGAAGGGGGCAAACACTTTTTCACACCACTGTATATCCTCTGCTTTCACAGTCTGATGTTGTTTCTGCCTTTCAGAGACCGCTGCAACACTGTTATCAATGTCATGGGAAACTGCTATGGCGCATCACTCATTTACAGAGTGTCAACACAAGAACTGGAACTCATGACAAGGTACAGGTCTACATGGTGTTTTTGTTGTTGTTGTTTTCTAACCCAGTACATGTGCAGAAAAATGTTATTACATTTTCCAATCTGATACAAATGATTAATATGAGGCTAGTAGCAGAGTGGAGGATCAGAAGTCTGCTCCCTAGATCTAATCTATTATGCTCATCTTCTCACACCATTGATGGCCGTGTTGTGCTTTTTTTTGGCTAGGAGGGATGCTGCTAATCTTGAAAATATTCAGGTCAACGTCAGTAGCCAGGCCTCTGATAATGAGAGTTTCAACAGGGATGTGTCCCAGAACGAGGACACTGAACTCCAGATCCTGCGCACCCCACCAGAATCTCTGTCACCCCAAGACAGTGATGGTGAGAATGTGTAGTGTTAACTCACAACAGGGACAAATACTCTATTTTTTCTATGGGGAGTGTTATCTGCTTTTAGGTAACTGAAAAAGACAATTTCAGAAATTAAAATCTTTTAGTCAAAATTAACAATTTGGAATGGTACAATCTCCAACACTAAAGTATATTTAAATGCTTTAATCAATTATTTAGTAAAACTGAAACTTTAAACATAATAACAATACCAAAAAAGAATAAATAAAAACTAAAAAAACTCCCTGAAGTTTATACATGCTATCAGTCTGTTTGCAGGTGTTGCGGACTACTAACAGAGCTGGAGCGGAGTCAAAGTAGCACACTTTATAGTTCATTTACTTTATTGGTTATCAGTCTAATGAAACACCAATACACATAATCTGCAAATTGCCAAATATCGGCCACGATAATCAGCCAGGCTGACAGAACCCTACAATTAATGCTAAATAAACTGCAGTTATATATTTTAATACACGTCACAATACATGTGATTCGGGATGCTGACCACGACCTGCAGTGTCCTGTCGCTGGCAAGAGCTAAAGTGCATTTTATGGGTTGTGTTGCCCATTCAAAAAGATATATTAACAGTTAATAAGAAGTGCGTGGGCCATAATCTGTTGGCTATGGGCCATAAAAAGTATGACCCACACGAACACTATGCCACTTTGGACTATTGTATTGTAATTGTGTAAATTATTTCGTATAAGCTATTGTATGTTTACTGTCCGAGTTTGATTTTGTACTATAATATATAAGTAAAGGACATGTCTACGACTTTCTGTCAGTTTTCTTAGAGTCTCATGAATGAATTCATGTAATTTTGAGGCATAAACAACCTTTCAGTGAAAGGCAAGTGGGAAAAAAGGAATGGGTTGGTTTCTTTCTTTCTCTCTCTCTCTCTCTCTCTTGTTTCCTTCTTTCTACTGTCTCCAATGGCTAGAATGCT
>NC_045734.1:3811291-3851699 GCF_008692095.1 Etheostoma spectabile | reverse complement strand
CACAAAATACTTTCAAAATGCAACGTTATTTTTTACCAATAAAACATTCCCAACACCAAACATAGAGGTGGAACAGCAGAAAGTGTCCCTGTCCTGTCACTGTCCCATAAAATAAAAACAGCAAATTAAAAAGTGCAGAAAATAAGACAACAATAAACTAACAGATATTGTAGGACTAAACTGAGCATGAATACTATTTGTCAAAAATCTAAATATGTGAATTTAAAACGTTATTTCTATTCCTCTGTAATATTTAGGCCTATACATAAGGATATATTGATTTTCTCTTCTTATTATCTAGAAAACCCCCTGTATCTTCAGTTTGTTATTTGTGCCTCTAACGTCTTACTAGATTGAAGTAGAGGGTAGGTGGCAGCGTTTTCCTCCTGCACGTACAACCTGGGAATTTAAATAGAAGAAGAAAGGACATATTGTTTTTCACCCGGGTTTCTAAAATACTAGGCACGCTACGTAGCTTTATGCTGTTGACTAATAGCAAATTGTCCATAACATGATTTGTAGTTTGCAAAAAAACATTATAACTTACTTCGTGTTGAATATCTGAAGGAGACGTTCGACGCTGCTGCGTAAGTTAGCTAGCTAGCTGACCCGGCGTGCTAGCGTCAGAAGTTGCCAGAAGAGTCTATGCTGTTAACACATTATCTTACATGCTAACGTTAGCTGCTGCTTCGGTTCCTATTGAAGAGTGTGGTCAGGTGTTTCTGTTTCTGACGCGTTATTATTATTATGGATGTAATTCTCTTAATATGTGCATGAGTTTCTGACACAAACAGACGTGTAGGTAGAGACTTTAGACTCTACAGTCTGACAGATGTACCTGACGTATCGTTGTTTTGCTTCCGCGTACTGACGTCACTGTGAAGCGGCCAGTGTGGTGTTGAGCGGGAACATCCTCCCATCTAGTGGCCAGATGGGTGAATTACACTAATGGAAAAAAACACTGCAGCTCTATGCGCACCTTTGTTTAAAAAAAGAAAAGAAAAAAAAGCAATGTGTTTTTAAAATGTTACAACTATTCAAACTCTTGCTTCAATTATTACATCTTATCAGTTATTAGAATTTTATCTGATAATAAATAGAATGCTTCTAACGGCAGTTATATTGTCTGTTTAATGGGCTAAGCTGCAAAAAAGGACTGATGTAGCCAGGAAGGGACTGTTAAAATAGTTTTTATCAATTACTAGTGAGCTATTACTATAATGAGCACAGAGGTTAAGAAAATAGAGTTACTGGTGTGATACAAACATGACCAGCGATGACAGCAATTTCACGGAGAGAAGTTCAGCTAGCAAGATTCAAAAATCTGGTAATGGACAAATTTGTGATGCAAAGAACAAAGTAACAATTAAAATGAGATTGAGTACACAAAAATGGATAGAGAATTACTCAGTTCCAGCAAGGAGCTCCCAATGGAAATGGCAACATGTGTTTTTTTTGGTATGAGGAAGAGTGATCCTAAGAGCATTATGGCTTGTCAAATAAAAAATAAAGTAACCCTGGGAGACAGGACTTCTGCATGGACTGAGACAGACATGTCCACTGATGAGAAACAGATAGGATAATAGATCAAATCAATAGAGGATGCAGAGACACATGTGAACTCATCTTTAAGTAAAATCATTTTACCAGTGAAAACTGTTCCAGCTAGGGTTGCCATGGTAGCCTAATCATGGCAAGTCAAGGTGCATTCCACATAACCACAATGTTCTCGGTTTGATTCTTTCTCCCCACATTTCCTGCCTATAATATAATGTAGAATTCTGAAAAGAAAAATCAATTATGCAAATCCGGGAATATTCCTGTGATATATGGTGTGCCCCAGGGCTCTGTTCTTAGCCATCTGCTTTTCTTTTTTTCACCTCTTGGTCAAATTATACAGTATGAAATCATGGAATTGATAGTTATTTAACTTAATTCATCACATTATCAGAACTAGCAAAGACACATGGAAAAAGAAATGAATGTGACACAATTGCATGTTTGTTTTCTCTCATAATTCAAGTTTATTGTTTCCAAAAATGTAAAGGCGCCATAGTCTCATGAATCCCAACATGTACTTTTGCACATAATTCCTCACATCAAGGTAAAGAGAAGATATGCAAGATGTCAGAGAAGGACGCAGGGAGAAAGATAAATGTTTTGAACAAGTCAAGACAAGTTATAGCCCTCATTTATTAATGAGATCTTGATGAAAAGTGTATACACACCATAAGAGCTAAAGTCAAAGAGGCAGGAGACAGCAGACCATGGAAGGTTTCTGGTATGTGCAACACTGAACTAAAATGGAAATGAAACAAAATTAAATACATCGGAGTACAATCCTTTATGCCTATGGGCTCAATCAAGGTCCACTCTGCTTTCTAAGACATAAACGATGAAGTGTTTGCAAAATAGCAAAACTGGAGTGTGCAAGTGACAACGAGTTGATGGAGAGAAAACGAGACAAAGGGGAACTACAAGAGTTGTTTGGTCTGGAATTGATTTTACTTGTTTCATCATCAGTGGAACCGTTGAAGAAATGGAAAGCGAGTCTCCTGAAGCAATAACCAGGTGAAGGAAAGTTAGTAATGCGACTCTAGACATGCTTTAGAAAGTGAGAAGAGGCCGAGCAGAGAAACACACGTGCCGTGTGAGACATAGGGTCTGTTTACACACATTTTGCTGGCATGATCTTTTATCCCCCACCGTTTCTAACATTCAGTCTTTTACACCATCATTGGGTCCAAAATTTACTTTTTCGTCCACCAGCCAATTGGCTAGTGAATGTACACATTTTTACCAGTGACTCAATAGATTACCATTAATTTTGTGCATATTCTACCAGCATTTTGCTGGTACATGGTGCTAATTTTGAACCCTCATACACACTTTTTAATAACCCACAATCTGAGGTTCTTTTTCTCAGTAAATCATTTCATGTTATTGCAGTTCATGACATATAGTTACCACAAGTTAACCCTTGACCTTTTAATTAATAGTAACAAAAACAAGCAGCTTCAATGTATCAAAAAAAAACACAACAGGCAGGGCCAGTTTTTCCAGGAGTCTTATTCCCATATAAGGAGAAAGCCGCTGTCCTATCTATGCATTTTTTATTTTTGCAGTTAGCTGCACTCAGTAACAATAGCAACAGCACAAGAATGACGCTTGGAAATGTCGCTCATTTCTGCCCTTTATAGGAAATCAGATCTAAGTGAAGTCGTCAATGCTAATCAACCAAATAAGCTGTCTTCAAATCTGTTGCATGGATGTGTTGCATTTTGAAATGTTCACAATCATCCCATCTAATACAGTGGTGACGTTGTAAAAAGCAAGTACGTTTAAGTAATGCTTACAAAGGCTGAAATGGTATTTATTGACACATACTCTTAAAATGGCTATTTCTTAATTCTTGAATAATAAATCTGTAAACCCAATCACCACGTGAGCATGCAGTAACACACCACACTGCTTCACCCCATCAAGTACTCATCTCCAAAAAGACAGTAACAACCTCCAACCAACACTAGTACATGTACAGTATCATATGTGTTGTCTACTGGCGCACCGTCAAATGAAAATCACAAAGAAATCTACATCACTCTGAAAAATAAGCAGAGAAGGATGGTGGTTCTGCCCAATTACATCACAAATTCAGGCTATTCATTGGCTTGCGAGCGCTAGCCAATCAGCAGCACATTCACAAATCACATGGCGTCTCCATTACGACTTGATTTTGACCCGAGTTCCAGACAGATGCTGGACAGAAAGCAAACTAACTTGGGTCATCCCAAGGAAATTAAAAAAAAAAAAAAAAAGTGTCCAGGAGAAAATCTGGCGAGTTATTTTTGTTTCTCTCCTGACAGAATGGTAACGGAGACGAGGAAGTGAGTGTTGGCGCTACAGAACTTTGTTGTTTACTGGCTCAGTTTGCCACCGTCTGCCTTCCTGTACACACAACTAACGACTAAAAGCTCATCTGCAATCAGCACCCATGATCGTCCACAAACATCTTCATGATAAATAGAAATATTTCACACAGTAGTAAGTCAAACTCGTGTTATTGCTTCTAGCGGATTTTGACTTCGCTAAGAGTCAGACCCAGGTCAAATACTCAAATGTTTTTCAAGGTGTGATAAAGCCCTCATGAGACAGACGAGTGGGGTTTGCCACATTACACAATAAGATGAATGGTGGAAAGCTCTCACAGCCACGGGAAAATACACTTTCAGGTAGTTTCCCCGTCAACTGGCAACTTTGCGGTCGCCATCTGTATTGTCGTGATTCAATAAACTCCACCCACTTTGTAACTCCATGACAATTGAAAAACCAAGTTCACACAAATGCAAGTGATCTTTGACCCAGGTCCAGTTTAGAGTCTACCCCGCCCACCCACGCTTGACCTATTAACATTTCACCAGATTGAACAAATCCCTCTGGTAATGGCAAACTCTGTACATTTTTGCATGTCATCAAACATCCTTGGACCCGGAGGAAAAAGTGTGTGTGTGTGTGTGTGTGTGTGTGTGTGTGTGTGTGTGTGTGTGTGTGTGTGTGGTGTGTGTGTGTGTGTGTGTGTGAGAAAGAGAGAGTGTGAGAGTAGGGTTGGGCATCATTTGGATTTAACGATTCTGTTTCTTTGAGGGGTGTAGTTGAAACTGGTCACATTCTGATTTCACAAATAAGACGAAGGTTTTATTTTTGATTCAACAGTTGGTTGCAGTTTTACAGGGCTTTTTCAACACAAAATAAAGCCACATTAGAGCACTGCTTACTGTGCTCCATGGCTGCAACACAACGTCTACCACAACAGAAACCAAAACATGCGCATATTAAATGTTGACACTATTAACTGACTTAAGAACATCATTATGTTTAGGCCCAGAGTTTTGAAATGCTTCCCTCTCTCAGAGACTCCTTTTAATTTATCTTTTTCTGTCCAATCCGCTCCTGTTCTATGCTCCATGGCTGCAACACAACAAGCGTCTACCGCTACGGAAACCAAAACATGTGCATATTAAATTTTGATTGGATGATCAGATTTGAAACAAAATCCTCCAAACTATTCCATTAAAGCAACAATTCCACTGGAATTGTAATTTTTAAAAACATAAGGAATCGGTTCTTGTGCCCACCCCTTGTGGTGGTATGTGTATGTGTGAGTGTGTGGTTGTGGTGTGTGGTGTGTGGGTGTGTGTGTGTTGGTGTGTGTGTGTGTGTGTGTGTGTGTGTGTGTGTGTGTGTGTGTGTGGGGAGGTTTTGTGTGTGTAACAGCACATCCAATTTTCCAGAGAGCGCACGTGAATGAGGTATGCGTTGTCTCAGCACTGTACGTGTGGGAGTAGACGTAAATGCATATATGTAACAGCGCCTCCAGTGTCTTCATCCAGTCCCGTAGCTCCAAGGATGAGAATATTGCTTCTTTCAGCTTCTGGTGCCACAAAGGCACCGCAATTCATCTCCCGACCTTTCCGAACAAACATTCTGCTAAAGTTCTGATTCAAACTGCTGCCCAGCAGAGATGCCAGGCACAAAAAAATATATCACTTTTGTGCAAAAAATCAGCCCTTTGAAATTGTTACACAGTCTGTTTTCTTAGGGGGAGGGGAGGGCTTTGCCTCAAATTCTTTTTATACTTTGTCTTCTGTTTGTGCAAGCATGCTTCAGTTCCATAGAGACTGGCTGTGCAATGAGGAACAGAGTCCAAAGATGGCGAGGAAGGGCAGGAGGAGGAGAGTTGGCTTCGGAGTTGACGATAAAGGGTAGTGGGTGGAGGATTGAAATCCTCAGCGTCCAGGTCCTACCTGGAGATCATGGAGCTGGACTGTGATTGGCTGGAAGAGGTGGTGACGGCGCTGAGCTGAGAGAAGCCACTGTGGCTCGACTCCAGGCTGGTCATCGAACCCCTGAGGTAGGAGACAACATGTGAGTGGACACAAACTGAACACTACACGGGTAACTTCAAATGTATGCAACCGCAGTCTGCCACTGAATCACTGAATGCATTCTGGGTGCACGACCTGTGCTCATGATGCAGAACCATGCAGCCAGATCAAAGCTACAGGAGGGAGATTCATTCACACTCAGGCTCTGCCATGGACTGCAACAACCAACAGTGTGTCAGCTAGAAAGGTTGAAGTGTGTGAGAGGATCTTAACTGCCAAATTCTTTGCATGTTCCAGTAGTTCGTTTGCTTTGGGTGAAACTCAGGGTGTTTTAAGAGTAGATGCAGATCTAAAAAAGCCTTTGGTGTTCTGGTTTCCTGCCTCTGGCAAAGCATGAAGCATTTTGTACTTCTTTTGTTTTACATTAAAAATTCAAAAAAGGGAGTCTTGATGTGAGTTAACATACGGACTACTTGACAACACATTCTTGCAATACTTTCTATGAGGCCAATGTCTATTATGTATCATACATACCTACATGATGCATGACAACACATGAAAATGCATTATGATGGGTTTTTTCGTTATACTCGTTATAATAATAAATTGAAATATTTTACATTACATTTTCCTACTTTTCCATTAAAGGACTTTAAGTCTCATGAGAGGGCAGTATCAGAAGTTACCACTCTGACCACACTATTTATTATTAGAATTATAAGCTATATATTTAGTCTTTTTTATTACTTGTATTGTTTTTTAATGTTTTTAATTTTAAGCACTTTGTGATTTTGTATCTGTGAAAATGCTACATAAATAAACCTTACTTTCTTATTACACTTAGAGAAAGTAAAATGATCGTCCCATCTCCAAAGCAAAACTTCAGGGCTATAAGTTAGCATTTCACATGCAGTATTTGAGTGTATGAATGATGGAAATTGGGCACACCGGTGCAAATCACTGAGTTCTGAGTCTTTTTATGAAAACTCGATGTTCAAACATATAGGTAATAACTTCTCATTTTTAGCCGGTATTGAGGATTGCTTTCGCCAGTTAAATTAATAAAATGAAAAGTAAAGAGGGCAGGTCAAATTAACTGTCCCTAACTAACTTTAATCAGTTAGTGTCTGTAATTAGATAAATATGGTATAAAACAGAAATATATATCAGCAAACCATCCCATTTGAGAAGCTGGAACCACCAAATGTTTGGCATTTTTGTTTAAGTCATTTTAAATGATTGATCGATTATGGCAATGAATCTTTTGTTGATCGACTAACAGTTTCAGTAGTCGTATTTGTAATGTTTTGTTGTCATTAGCCATCCTATTGCCGTTGCTTTAACCTGGGTGCCGGGACCCCTTAAAGGGTCAACATATGATTAAAGGAATAAGACCGAAAATACATTGCTGTAACATAAGTCTGATTTTGGACTTTTCTCACATTCTTGCTTTTTTATTAGTAAAAAAAATAGATACTTTTAACGCTAAAAAAAAAGAAGAAAAATACTGTATGAAACTGTTCATAAATGTCACTGATGCAATATCCAGTGATGAGGGATCACAAGCAACAACAAACAAATTATAATAATTAATAACCACTTTCCAAATGCATTATGAATGTGTGGCATGTGTGTATAGGTTGTGGTGCAGATACATTACAGGCATGGCAAAATAAAGCGTTACCTAAATTTCACATTCTTGGTTGAAGTTGGGGTAGGAGATTTAGAAATTTCAATGTCAACATGATGTGTCAACCCTTAGAAAAACATCCAGTTAAATGCGACTAGAATGAGTTAGATGGGGCTCTCTAGTCTGCTTCAGAAGCCAAAGTAAAAATGAAATAGCAGGTGCACGGAAAGCAAAGTGAGATTCAGTAAGTTGGTAGAACAAATGGATGAGTGAAAAGTACAAATGCCAGGGAATGTCTTTTAAGTTAGTTTACAAGTGCACGTGTTGGTGTATGTTGCGTTTGTGCACACATGGACATACAGCAGTTGAGCACTAGTCTGCTGAACTTGGCAAGGAGGCAAGGTGACTGAAGCCAGCAAGTAGATTGTAGTCTCAGTGATTCTTTCTACAGGGTGACCAAAGCAACAACATCCTGTTAGCAAGTGCTAACAAAATCCATGAGCAAGAACAGACGCAAACAAGCATCTCTTTGCTGCATCAGAAGTGTGACTGCCATGGCTGGGGCTGTTTATTTAAATTAGCAGCAATGACAATGAGCTAGTGCTAAAGGAAAAAAAAGGGACAAACACTGAGCCACTTACAAACTCTGCACATCACAGCAAGCCAGTCTTCACAGGGAGAAGACAGAGCAGGAGGAGGAGAGGGTTGTGAGCGATAGAGCAGGAGTGGATTGGACAGAAAAAGATAAATTAAAAGGAGTCTCTGAGAGAGGGAAGCATTTCAAAACTCTGGGCCTAAACATCATGATGTTCTTAAATCAGTTTTATAGTGTCATTTTTAGCAACATTACAGATTTTATTCATTCAAAAATATTAAATGTCATACGTGGCACTATTGCAGATTGGTATAGAGGGGGAAACGGAAAGAAGGAAGGAGCAAAAAATGAGCAATCATAAAGGAATAATGTTTGAAATTAAAACTATCACAACTTCATGGTAAAACAGCAAAAATATGGACACGTATGTACACTTTATGTATATAGCATGAACATAAATGTATGTACACACACACACACACAACACACACACACAACACACACACACACACCACACACACACACACACACACACACACCACACACACAGAGTTACTAACCTGAAGTCTTCAGAGCCCAACACCTCAGTGTAGAACATGACTTTGCACTTATGTGAGGAGACCTGCAGGGTGGCCAGCACGTCGTCCACTCGGGGCAGGTTGGTGGCCGCGCAGGCCGGCATGCTGTGGAACTTCCACTGGAGGATGTAGAAACCTGGCCACCGCGTAATATGGGAACCCTGAGGAGAGGGCAGATTATTAGTACAAACACGCAAGTAACAACTAGGGATGAGCGAGTACAGCATTATCTGTATCTGTATACCACATGAATTATCTGTATCCGGATCCGTACTCGGACTGGGCGGGGCCTAAACCGGAAGTGATCAGATTTAACCAGGAAGTGGGTCAGGTTCTCTTGAAATGTGCGGGGCTTTAACCGGTATGTTATTTAAGCATGCAATTGATGAGTTGATCAAAAATTGTTATATTTATTGCTGATTTGAAAACTATTTACATGACAGCATCAAGCTTCAGATCAATGGTGTTGTCATGGTAACAAACAAACTATATACAGAACGTTTTTCAACAATGAATACAACACATGCGGTTGCAATTATGAAGTAAAATGTAATGAACAAGAGTTTTCATACTCAATATGACTCTTTATTTTTTACTTTTTATTTTTTTATGATCAGTGTGATTTTTTTTTTTCTCGGATATTGACTCATATTACTCGGATAATACTTGTACTCGGCAAAAGTGCTTTATCCGTACCGGATACTCGTTTCAGCCGGATACTCGGATCACCCCTAGTAACAACCCATTAAAATAAATTTACTAATCAAAGGTAAAACTATTATGCATCCTTTTACAATCCTGGAACCTCACCTGCACGCTCTCGCCCTCCTTGCAGATAAGCGGGGACTCCACCATGCTGTAATCTTGCCCCAGCGTCCATGACTTGTCAATGAGCTGGACATTGTTGCCTACTGGGGAGGTGATGCCGTGGGGTCCCAGGGGGTCTTTACGCGTAGGCTGGGGGGCCCGCTTGGAGTGGTAGATGTTGAAAACAACATCGCCTTTGCACATGTCAAAGTCCCAGGTGATGACTGAGGAGGCATCGATGATCTCGATCAGAAGCTGGTTGGGGGAGAGAGGGAGGGAGGACAGACATGGCAAGGTTGGCCAGAAATGAAAATTGTGAGATGTTTTTAGGAGAGAAACACAAGAACTTAACCGAAATAAAGTTTTAGCGAGGTGAGAATCCTGGTGGCAGGAATAATGCACTATGGCTGTGAACCTTGTGCACTCTTTATTACAGTCATTCATAACAGTGGAATGCTAATTGAAATTTTAAAAAGAAATGTGGCAAAATAAAAAGTGATAGAGCAGAGCAGCGAGAAAACACTAAACACCAGTTTGTGAGGTTATGAGCTCATTAACATGAAATCAAAACCATTTCCAGAAGGGTGATTATGTTTGACGATGCCCCACCTTCCCTTTGGTATAAATGATGTTACATAATTAACTTTATGTCAGAGAGCTTATGTATTAAAGCCATGCCACATTTGTTCCACATCCGAATTAAAAAACAAAGAAGTCCTCTACCACATACAACCACTAGATGGCAGACCTCTCTCTCTCTCTGTTCCCAGTGCCCTACATGCCCATTTCAGACATCACTACACGCTTTCCATCTTTTCTTCTCCCTTTGGTGCTTTATGTTGAGCCTCACCTCGTGTGGAGCTCCCTTGAAGATGCTGGCGCTTTGGTAGATTGTCTCGGTCCACAGGCGGACATCTTCGTTCTCGAGCTCCTCAGCTGTGCGGTACATTGACTTGGGAACAAGGCCGCCCTCTGGTACCTCGCACTGCAGAGCATGCGCACAGACAAATACACAACACAGAATTGGGTCAGCAAGAGGATCTCAGTGTGGGTGCGGTCATGTCTCTGAAAAGTTCATATTCAGAACTAATATTCTCAAAAGATAAGCTAAGACTTTAAATCTTTAACTGACACTCACCATACATTCTCCAGCCAGGAAGTCAGGGATGATCTCCTTGTCTATGTAGTCCACCAACCCACCAGGACCCTGGTAGTCATTGCCGGCGTAGATGAGGAACTTCTTGCGGGTGTTCTCATCAATGAATGGACTCACCTAAGGGCAGAGGCAGACGTGGATATGTTTTATGAGCAAATCAAATGTTGCAATGCATCCTCGTTATTCCATGGCAAAAATGTATGACTTTAAAAGTAGCTACGAGGAACTTAAAATGTTTCTGAAACTATTTCATTTTCCATCTGATGATCATAAATATCCTGTAACAGCAATCGAGACTAACAGTGAAAATCACGCTGTTTTTAATTAGTTTTTATTAGTGCCTTTGCCCAGATCTTTTTTTCCCCCACCAAGTGACAAAATGATTTACAGCAGGCAGACCGGCTCTACAGTCACACATTCTGATGGGTCACAGATTTCGGTGGAACACCGGAAAAGTCTGTGTTATTGCATCCAGCCGAGTAAAAGGTAGCAGGACATTTCTTTGTAACAGTGTAATTGTATTTTAATGTCATTTTACAAGTTATCTGTTGTAGTTATGGTTGGGGGGGTCATCCCAAAAAGAAGGAAATTAAAAGGTATAGTAAGTGATGTTAATCCAATACACTTGTTAGATAGCCCTGGCTCTGTAAATGGAAAACAAACGGAAAGGAGTACACAAGCCACAAACCACTATGTCAGCTAATCAGCAACAGTTGGCGTCAGTGGATGGTGGGGGCGGGAGGGGGGTAAGCAGCATGTGAATGGGCCGGTCAGTAGTTATCTGACCATGAATATGGGGGGGGCGGAGCTTAGTTTGACAGTTGAATTCAAATATCAACAATCTTTGGGCGGAAATCACTTACTGAACCTTTAAAAGAAGAACAACTAAAAGCTAAAAGGGGAGAGTGACAGACAACGGGAAAACCCGAGACAACCTCGGTCGGACTTTCAGCAGATGGATACAATTAGAGGATTGTAAAGGATTCAAAACCGACCCGGAATTGAGCTGTTCGTATATTTATATTCATGATGTCCTCATGAAAATGAGGGTGGACCACACACTAGAAACACCTTTTCATATCAATTTGAAAACTGATACTGTGAGAAGACTATTCCAGATTGCTGGTTCTTACCAATGTCCAGAGGACAGGGAAAACCCTGGGAGCTCTCAATATAAGCAGCCGTCCCAGAGTCTCTGGGTAGTTGGCCTCCACGACCTCGATGATCCTCAGCAGCGCCTTGACGCCCGGTCGCCACAGGTGACGCATGTTCAGCCCCTCCAGATCCACCAGACATGTCCAACAGCTACAGAAGAGGGAGAGAGGGAGAGAGGGAGAGAGAGAGAGAGAGAGAGAGAGAGAGAGAGAGATAAAGCCACGCCACAAACACACAACTGGAAAACTCCATCTATGCTGGCTGTAGGCTATGGCGTGACAGCCATACATAGTTCACATGCCGTCCTGCATGGCTCTTAGCCCAGCAGCCACCTCCTCCTGTTTGAGAGGGCTGCCAAGTGACAGATACCATCTCTGTTCCCTGCCTCTCACTGTCTCCATTGCCATCTGAATTAGAGCACTCAAAGAGCCTCGTGCATTCCTTCCATTTCCGGACTTACTCACTGAATCCTGCAAATTTGTACAGTGTTTGGTAGTCAAAATGTTCATCTTTTCTATTAAGTTGAAACTGTGTTTCTCTTCACCTCTGCAACTTAATTTTTTTGTTATTATTTTAATTGTTTATTATTATAAAAAGACACTTGTTTGATTCATTGTGGTTGATTCATTGTCAGCACATTAGGATGTACAGATCTCTTTATATTCTCGGGCTTGTCTAGCACATGGTACATTTGAGTTATATTATACATGTTGTAATATATATTTGTACTCCAAATTATTTATTCCACTTTTGTATTCTTTATTCTAGCACTTTTTAGTACCATTCAAGAGTATGCCATCCAAAACTACAGTGCGAGCATGTGGCAAAAACTTTTATAAATTGTGAGAAAATAGAGAAAAATAACCATCACTAATTCCCAGGGCCCCGCTAGTGATTTTCACTATTCAAACATGCAGCCACTTTCAGGATCATTACCGCCTTGCATCTTTTCACACTTGCCAAGGCAATTACAGAATGGATAGGGGAAGGGACAATCCAGCAGTGTCTATTGCTGAAATGTTCCTGCTTGCATTCAAAACACAGCCATGCTGGCATTTTTCCAAGATTGCTACTATGTCTTGAGGTGGGAAATTGACAGTACAGATTTCCTTGAATATCTATCTCTGCTCCCAGTCACACATGGGAAAGACTACATGTGTAGGGCTGGGTACCCAATCTGGCTTAATTGCCTCCTTAGTATTGATGAGTATCAAAAAATGAATGAAGAATGGATATTGTAAAATTGGTATTGGGAAAAACTATCGTTCAAGAACCGGTATCAAAGTCCCGGTATTGGTAGCGGCCATTTTTTAATGATACCCAGCCCTATGCATGTGTGAAAGGGGCTTAACAGTCATAACATCTAAAATAATTGAGTTCACAATAATAGTAAAAAACAGCAAATCTACAGGTTTGAGAAGTTGGCAGTAGAGACTGTTGGCGTTTTTGCTTTATAAATGACTTCCACAATTAACTGATTATCAAACTGGCTGCCTACATTGATCTGTACTAAAGGTTTACCTGATAGGTCGACCAAACACCTTGGTGTTCTCCTCACAACGTCTCAGACCCTCCTCATTAATAGACAGCACCTGAAATGACATAACATGAACTCAGTGCTCTGTTGAGGGTTTGGCTTCCACACTCGTAACCTGAGCTTCAAAAATAGGCTGACTATTTATACATGTACTGTACTGTACACATCCTGGTGTTATTACACTTGCCATCCCAGCGTACATTCGTTCCCTAATCTGTAATCCGATCCAACAACTGCCTGACCTAAACCTTACGACCTACATTACAGCAGGCTGATACAGTCAGGCTGAAATGCGTTTTAAGTTGTGCTACGTACATGTCTGAGCAGAGACTCCTCTCCGAGAGCTCGGACTAGTCCTTTGGTGTCCATCTGGCCCAACCTCAGGACGTACAAAGGACGACCATCTAGAGGAGTAAAACAAACATTTACACGATCTACCATAAAACATTCACATTCTACAAGGCTGCATGTTAAATAGATACATCTGCATAGTTTGCCAGGCTGTTCTTCATTTGTGTAAGACAATAAGTGACTGTGTTCACTGAGAAATGCTTTCATGTTTGGTCTCCGTTTGGTCATCCTAAAGACGTGTGGAAAGACTGAAATGGGAAGATGAACTCTTTACTGATGTGGGAACATGTAATTTAAATTTGATTCATATTGTCAACAGTCACACTCGGTTCTTAACAAGGAATCCACAACATGCATCAACATGAAGTGCGTGGGTGTAAAAGTGGCGTAAGTGTGGGTATAAGCTAGTGGGTGTAAGTGCCAACAAATTGGCCTCATGTTTAATTCTCTTGAATGGCTGAAGGCTGTGGGTTGCTTAGAATGGCTTTGATGCATGTGGTGTGTGTAACTTGAGTATTTAAGAAACTGGAGATCTGAGAGCTTCTTTTTGTTAACAGCTCAAAGATAGCCAGCTCCGATACGGCCTACATGAATCATGTATATGTATATGTCTTGCCTCTGTCATGGTGGTGCCAGCCCCCGGTGTAGTAATCCTGGAGGACCTGTGGAGAGCTCCAGGTCTCTAGCAGGTAGTCCACCTGGTGCTGCTTCCTCCAGGTCAGGGACTGGCAAAGGATCTCCCGCGCCTTGTCCATGTTGAAGTCCCTGGCACGCAAGAAACGCAGTATGTGCTCGTCCTTTGGGATCTGGATGGTAAGGGGAGAGCGTTTAGATGTACTCGATTTGGGAACAAATTATGAAAAAGATAACAAAGGAACAAAACCTTTTGTAGCTTTCACAAAACTGCCAATGTCACTGTCAATTGGCTACTTCAAATGAACCACTGGTATCACAAAAATAAACGTCTGGTCAGTTAGCCATATCTCGTAGCATTTGAAAATGAGCTGGTAGCTGCGAGACAAAAGTCTATCTACCTTAACCACTGCTGATGTCCCTGACAATGATTAAGTGTGGAGGGGTGGAGTTAGTCTTCTTAGTTCATCACACCTAAAAGTTGCTATTCTGTTCAATTACTTTGCTACAAAAAGTGAATAACAATTACTTTTCCCTTGTGCGTCTCCTGCAGCCATTTGCGAAGTCTGATCAGACAGCTCTCCTGCAGGGGGGTCAGGTCGCCTAGGTAACGTTTGATATAGTCTGCATCCAACTTATCTGAAACACAAAAACAGAACTCATCCCATCAACAACATTCAGTCAAACAATTCATAAAATAACATAGAAATTACATAAATGTATACATTTATATGTGGTACACACCTTTAATTAAACCAATGCCCCATAATATGCTGTCATATCTGTGTCAAATCAACACCTATTGAAGTTTGACCACCTTCTGTAGAATCATTGCTTATTTTTGCTTTTGAAATGTGCTTACCCTCCGTAACTAATCAATAAGGCTTTGCTTTCATTGCATTTCTTCTCTGTATTCTGCGGTCATTTGAACAGTGCTACTTTCCTAGTTAGTAAAACGATTTCCCTTGTTCCTATACATTAAACACGCAAAGATGGCTGGCTCTTATTTTTTTTTTTCAAACATTGGTTGGAACAAACCTTCAGGTGTACCAGCCAGGATCTCCGATAGGCTGTCTGGCTGAAGTGCGCTGCTGTCCTGCTTGGCGTCCTGAGAGCTGCTGTCCGTGGCATCGCTGGGCAGCGGGTTGGAATCAGCGGGCGTGACTGCGAGTTTTGGGAGGACAGGTGGGCTGGTGAAGAGGCTGGTTGGTCTGGGTAGAGGCAGGGGAAGGGAGGAGGGAGTCCAGCGCGGGATATGGGTGATCCCTTCGTCTTCAAGCTCCTTCAGGTAGAACTCTATGATTTCCTTTCCCTGTGAGGGACACACGTGAAGACATGCAGTGTGAGAATTACAGCAAAAATAGCACAAGAGGCTGGGAATTCAGGGAAATCTGATTTAAGTGAGGTATTTGGAGTGCAGACCAATATTATTTTACATTACAACATTATTCAACCAAAGGCTAATGCTCTGCATAAGCACTTAGTATTTCGAACTGAAGTGTTAGGTAATGGAAACAGAGCGAAAATATAGGGAATGCACTCAACATTGCACACATCTATCCTAAATGAAGGCAGATGACTCACTGGCTAACAAACAGAAGACCCCTGTCCACTCAAAGAGATTATACAAGCTTATTTATGTAATTATAACATGAGACGGACTGACTGACTCATGCTGCAGAAAAGACTAAACACCAAACTTCATAGAACAGATTGATGTCAGTTCTGCATCATCCATACTACCATACTCCATTCCACTCCATCCATACTACATCATTATGCAGTAATCTGAAACTGTCTGTTGAGAGTTTCTGTACATACACAGAAAGTACAAAAGAAACCTGTACATGTATTGATTAGGTGTAACATTCTCTCACACACACACACACACACACCTTTTTGATACTGCTGGCATACTGCTTCATAGCAATCTTTTCCACAGTGCTCTCAAAGCCAAAGAAGGACTTGATGTCCAGGCTGGCGGTCTGCTCAAAACACGTCCAGTCCTCATTCTCGGGGTGAACCTGTACCAACACACACAAAATATTATACTGTGCATTCATATGCGGAAACAAGACCACCAGGTTACTATGGTAACCACACACCCAGCTTCTCTCGACAATGACGCACACAAAGAGCAATTGTCACATTGTGTGCACTGTGAGTGCGTGTGTCAGTCTGTCCATATAAAATCAGCCAGCCCTTTACACATGAACCGCTTGGAGCTTAAAAGGGACAGCATGCAAACATACAGGACATGTTTCTGGTGTGTGGTGGGAGCGTTTTGAGAAGCTATATAATTAATAGGCTATATTAAAAAGAGTCTCTTTTAGACAAAACTAAAGAAAATCAATTTAGCTGGATTAGCTTTTCAATATCAGTTATATAAAGTAATACAATGCACAATTATTCTAGCACTGCTATGGCAGCTCTTTGCAGGTGATGCTTTAGAAAAAGAAGAAAAAAAATTGACCTTTATGTGTATGTTTTAGGGATCTATCTGTGTCAATCTGGGCTTCTTTCTATGGACTGCATTGGCTAAAATAGAGTGGATCAAAATGTGATCCATTCTTTACTGAACTCTCCTGTGTTTTGACATCTCAGCCTGCTAGTGATCCATTATGAGGTTTTACACTGGCAGTGATGGACTGTGTGATTGTAAAAATGATTTGTTCGCACACTCCGTTCCAACATTGGGTTTAGCAAACATTTTAATTCAGGCAACAATAAAATTTCATCTGGAAAGACGTCAGAAATGTGATGCCTTCTGACAGCACTGTACTGGTAGCTTCATTACCCTAGGCTACCAAAATATTTTAGCTTTAGCCAGGTCCATTAGCTTAGTCTAATTGAGCTGTCCATTCTGGTTACTGCTAGCACAGTGTGCTAAAGCACACCATAAGAACCTCTGTGTGGCCTTGGACCTAAAATTAGCACTACAGTTGGTTGGAGGCTAATACGACGTGCTTGACCTCATTAACTCAGTGCACATCCACTCATGAATGGGCTGATCTGAAGACAGAGTTAAGCACACAGCACACATAAGTGGGGCCGGGAGACAAGGAAAGACATGCTGGTTTCAGATCAGTACTAGTGTTCAGCCAGAATGTGAGCAGACTGAATAATTCACAGTGCGAGAGACAGGATGAGATAGCTAGCAATGTGCTTGGTGCAAGTCTAAACATGGCTTTCTGTGCAGGGAACCAGGGAAGAGATTAGAGGAGACACAGACATTAACATGGGTGTGCTGGCGGCAGCTTGCCATTTAGCAGCTGAACAACAGCTTTACGGCTACAGAACGTGTGTGTGTGTGTGTGTGTGTGTGTGTGTGTGTGTGTGTGTGTGTGTGTGTGTGTGTAAAATATAACAATAAAACAAAACTCTTCATAGCTTTCACAACACTGCCAATGTTGCTGTCAATTGGCTAATTTCAATGAACCACTGGTATCACAGAACACAGCTGGACAGTTAGCCATATTAGCATTTGAAAAGTAGCTGGTAGCTGACAGGACTAAAATATTCTAAATGTACCACACTTCCTGCAGATGTTCCTGACAATGAGGAGGTAGACAGTAATCCCAAAATTCCACCACGCTAGGTTTTATTTTTATTTATTTATGAGAACACCCGGAGGAATAGGTGTGTGTGTGTGTGTGTGTGTGTGTGTGTGTGCGTGCGTGCGTGCGTGAGAATTTAGATGTGTGGTTCTGTAGAACTGAACTGGTTGGGCAGGTTATGAAAACTGCTCTCACCAGGGCCATCTGTACTACAAACATACACACTTGTGTTATAAGCTGCTTTTGGACAACAGTCCCACACTGAACGGCAGTGGGGTGTGTATGCTACTGACCGAATAGCAGCAGGTCTCATGGATGATGACTCTGTTGGAGAAGGTCTCATTATGTGACTCGATGTGAAGTGTCCTCTCCTTTCGGTTCAGCGTGTTTTTCTGGATGAAGTACACATAGTCCACACCCGCAATCTGCAAACAACACACAAAACTCATGTTACCAGAAACTAAACCAACACGAGAACCCAAAATAAGGTTACAGCCTAATAAACAGCTGTATGTAAATACGAACATATTCCAAATGAATGATGTTGTTTACATAGAAAACACACTTTTCAAATGGATGAATGACAATGAAAAACTATTATATATTATATCATATATTATCTATACTCTGAAGCAGTGAAGCACTGAAGGAGTTGGTAAAAAAAATGAAGAAAATCACTAAAACCACAATGTCGTTTAGACGACCTAATGTGCAACATACCCTTTTGAGCAGGCGCGGGGCGTCCACATCCAGGGCACAGCGGCGCTCGACCCTGGTGGTGGAACCGTCCTCATTGGTCTCCTCTTCCACCACATCACTCGCCACAAACATGGGGATAAGGTGACAGGTGGGGAACCGACGCTCATAGGCCTGAAAAAAAAGAAGGGGGAACACAAATGTCAGCTTACAGAGGTTTCCAATCTAGTAAGATATCTCTCAGGTTTCCAGTTTCACTTTTGTGAATGAAGTAGGTTGAAGAAAAAAAAAAAAGAGGTTTCAATTACCCAGTGTCATCTCTCTTTCTACATGCTGTGCAGAGGGCAGACAATAAATATCTGACAGCTGTGTTTGAGACAACGCCTTTATTAGAATTTTTTTTTATAGTTGTTAGTGTATAAAATGAAGGTAGTTAAATGGGTTTTAGATTAAGCAGAAAATGCCTGGCTGAAAACCAGACACATTGGCTGGTGACAAACATAATTTGAATGCTCATGTCCCATGTTGGTATTAATACACATGCTTTCAAATTGAAGGAGTTTTAGCATGATGGCTCTGAAACAGCATTGGGAAAGATCTTGTATCATAAGGGTATGCTGATGTTGTTTATAAGGCTCAGGGTAAATTAATCTTAAATTGATCATGCGACTACGTTTTGTAATGCCAGCTAATATAAAATCTATTTGAAAGAAAGTTTATGTATTCTGTAAGAATGCAAGCACTGAGCCAAGAGGGACTGAAAAATCTGAATAGGTGGGCAGGGAATAGCTGTATGCAGAAAACAAGTGAGAGGCCCAACAAAAGCTCCTTCAACTTTGCAGCATTCCAAACTTCTCACTCAAGTTAAGCCATAACAGATAATGGTTCAAACTCAACTAAAGTACTTCTTTTATTTCTTTACACAAAAAAAAGGGCTTAACTTTGTGTGCCCAAATTATATGTTCTCATAAATGCAAAACACGGGCAAAGAGCCAGTAGTTATAGAACAGGCCTTCGGCACATTGTGCAGCAGCTGCACCCATTTCTTCCCTTACTTTATCTTTGTCATTCTCCCATCCCGGATCTGATTGGCAAGATTGCAAACATTAAAAGTCTAGATTAGTAAGTCAACATCAAACATGCGATGTTAATGATAAAATGGGCTGGAGAGATGGCCAAATTTAGTCATAACACTGAACTGGTCTAAGACTCTTATGTCAGGTATCCTTGCAGCATTAAACCAACGTGATATTTCCTCATTTTTAACAGCTTGTGAAACTCCATCCGGAAACCTAAGTCTCCAGGATAGGAATGAATCTATTTATTTATGGGTGAATGAGCAAATGGGCGAATAATGGAGTTTTAAAAGCAAAAAACTAAAAAGAAAGCCAAGGCCACATAAGGGAAAACTACCAAGTTGTAGGGAATGTGGCAGTGCAAATCCACAACTTCATCAAAGGGGACATAGACCAGAAAACATACAGTATGCCTGAAGCCTAAAAAGATGAATGCAGGGACAAACTGTGCGAACTTAAAGAGCGAGTGCTTTTTAGGATGGCTGAGTCAGTGTCAGCTGAGTCTCGCTGATAAAGGAGCTGTGTTCTATGGCGCACGGAACCCACATGTCTTTGAGCTTCTGTAAAAACCAGAATTCCCTGTGACATAAATGTGACCGTTGAACAAAAAGCTGAAGTTAAATATCTTAACCAGAGACAATTGTATTGATTGGTCTATTTGCACATTGCAGTCAATTAGGGCTGTACAATATATTGTTATGTTTTTTTATTGATGTCGCGATATCAACTGGCGCAATAAACACATTGCGAAAGACACTCAGAGATTGTTGGTGTTGACTGAAAAAAATATAAGCAGAAAACTGCTATTGAAATGTAACCATTATTCTCTTTTTAGTGCTGCCTTTTATATTTAATGTAATGTTTAATAAAATAATGTTGGAACTGAGTGCATTGTTTATTTATCGCAAGTAATAACGTCATCGCGATATTAAACAACTTTAATGCATGTTGCATATTTTCCTCATATTGTGCAGCCCTACTGTCAATATAAATCTTTAATCGTTGCGACCAGTTTGAACAAAACTGCCTTGTTCAGAGCATTTCCACCCAATGCAACAAACACAAGGGTAGGTTTAGACTGTTTAGTATGTGGATCAGCAACAGAGGCTGTTGTTTTGTTTGTGAGTAGGCGGTCAGTGGGGTTCAGCAGCTCCTGGCGTACCACTGCCAGGGTTGCTGAGCCACTCAGCTAACCGCTGTCCGCTGACTGAGGGAATGCTGAGCTCGGTTTTTCAGCCCTGATGCTCTGGAACACTGGGCGCAGGCTTTGTACTGCCGTCAGCAAACCAGCACCGACTGTAAACATCGGTTTCATCTAATAAAAAAACAACCATGCGTCAACAACAACCTCGGCCACAAATGCCAGGTGCAGTCAAACCCGGCACTGCTTTTCACTCAAACAATAGGCTGACGTACGGTACAAAAACACAGGGTTTGCTTTACATGAGACAGTAAACCACTAAGAGGAACAAAGCACCTCCAGCAGAGCCATGATTGTTTGATGAAAAAACAGAGAAAAACTAAACAGCCCAACTTTTAGCTTACCCTTGTGGGGAAAATAACATTTCTGTTTTAGTGTTAAAAACAGGAAGGTTACGATATCAGGTTAATCTTCCCTACCATCCCTACCACCAACTACAGGTAGTGGCTCAAATTCAGTTCTTGGCAAGGTAAGAATTCCCTGTTATTCAATTTATTTATATATATATATATATATATATATCACAAATAATAATAAATAAATAAATAAAAATCACAATATAAAATAAAATCACAAATCACGGTCTTACATTAAGTCATCATCTTATTTCAACTTATCGGTGTTACATATAAATGCACTCATAATACCAAACATATTTTTTTAAATTTCGTACACTGCACAGGAGCAGCTTGACAATTCACTCCCCATAATTACTCAAGTCTAAATTGACATACAGCTTTATGTTGGCGCAGTGTGGAAGAGTCCTTTTCCCTATTATCCCTAATATGGTGCTGATAACATGGGAAATTGGATACCTGCTGATTAATCTATTAAATCCAACAATAGAGCATGGATCCAACATTACATAACATTGCCAGGTGTGTGCTGAAAATAAACAAAAGTCTTTAGGTTAACAATGAGCTGTATACTTGACAATGGCGATGCTCTATTCACTTCATCTAATATCCAAACCGGAGTTCTACGTGACTACTCAGTAAGCAGCCAAAGCAGCAGTTTAATGACAAACATTCACCTGCCCTGAGGTTGGGCTCTCGGGATACGGAGCAGGCAATGATGACGCATCAACGCAAATAGACATGATAAACAATCTCCACCACAGTAAATATGCATTTGTCCATTGCTTCAATGGTGTTAAGTACAATATATATATATATATATATATATATATATATATATAAATAACAAAACCTATCCAAGTCTCCAAGCTAGCTAAAACAACCGGGCATGTGAAAGAAAGACAGCCTTCCAGTCTCCATGGGGATAGGACATGTTCTCTTAATTCATCCATGGTTTGAACACTCTATTGGCCAAGCCATGAGTAATGGCCCCTGGAATTTGGCTGGACATTTTATGTGCTTTCCAGGGGCGCATGAGAGAAAATTTATAAACAATACATGGTCACTTAATTCCTTCCTGCATATACAGAAAACAAGTTTCCCTTTGGACAACAGACAATGAGGATAAGGGCATGGGTATGGAAAACAAGATCTATTTTGCTCAGGAAGGGAGATTCAGGAAATCTAGGAGTTCCACGGGGATACATAATACATTTTAGGACTACAAAGGGCTACATGGTGCATGTATACGTGCATAACGTACTACAGAGCAAGAAAACAAGAGTGCTGGCAAGCAGCCCAGCCATTGTCTGGCTAGAACTAAAAAACTAAAATATAGCTGCAAGCACGGTCCAGACAAATGCAGGAAAAAGAGGTCACCATGACATACCCAGTTACTTTTAATTAAAGTTTTAAAGTTAAAGTTTGATGTGATCCCTTTGCAGCAATTCACGATGTGGCTTTTAGCAAATAAAGTACAGCAAAAAAAAAAATGTTTAAAAAAATATGCTAAAAAGCCAAACATTCTCTGGTTCCTGTGTCACAAATACGGTATGTGGATATGCTGCTTTTTTTCTTTGGGATTGGGACGGTCGATCTTTGGGCTCTGGGAAACAGCAATGGGCTACATTCATTGATTTCTGATGTTTAAAAGACCAATTAATTGACAGTTGACAGTGAAAATAATCATTAGTTGCCGCCTTAAAATCAATGTACTTCATCAGATTGTCGTAAAAATCGTTTACAATTCCAATCTTGCCATTAAACAGTCTTGCTTATTGGTTTGAAACATTGATTGCCTCCTAACAACACAGTAATGACAATAAATAGAGGCATACAAGATAAAGGAAGTGACATTTATGGCAAAAAAAAAGAAGTGTAAGATGGACAACAATGAAATGTACTCATAACAGCATTTACTGTAAGCATTCTGACAACGCACATTGTGGTGGCATGACAGATAACATGATTGTGTTTAGAAAAGAGAGATGTATTGTATTGATGATGGTGCGATGTATTGCAATACAGTACCACAAAAACGATGTACTGGATTGGACATAAAGTAAGAAACACCCTGCCCCAAAGGCAAAGCTGTTGTAACATAACAACAACAACTCTGATGCAATGTTTCTACCAATTTACAGCAGTAGAGGAAGCCGAAAGTTGGAGAGGAAATGAATTGACTTGATGGTAAATGTTCTTGTATAATAAGTTTTAAACAACCTTCACATGAACTTCAGTTACACAGCCAAATGCAAAGTGCCCCAAACACACAGAGCTAGTCAGTTTTTGTTCAACAAGACCATTCTCTTTTCGCTGCCAGACTACAGAATGTTAAAAAAAAAATTCTAGTTCCACTTTTTTGAGTTTGTTGAATCATAGGGTTGTGCCATTTGCTTATAGGGGCCAATCTGCAAGAGGGCCAATCTGCCATGGGTAAGATGAACATTCTTGGCCTCTAGGTCTCCTGGGACCAACGCTGACTGAAGAATACTTCTATCTTCCTCGGTAGCAGAGGAAGTCACATATCTGGAGATTATAGAAATGGCTGTGTAATAGAAGAAACATCCGCGCAGAGGTTGGCCTCTGCTTTTTTTGGTGTACATAGTGGCATGTGTTGCGTAGCTCTCCACAAAAAAAAAAAAAAAAAGCTTAAACGCTGCTAGCAGATAGGAAATACGTTTTTATTGCATGTTATTCTTTTAAAATGCAAACCCTTTGTTTAAATTACTTTCTAATTTTAATATTATTGTTTTAAAACTGTTTAACTGATAGTTTTAATCCCTCAAAATTCTTTCTAATGATGGTTAAAATCCTTATTGTCAGTTAAATGGTTAATCATTCACATCCCTACTTTTCTGGTTCTAGGAAAACAGGAACATTTTGGTCAAGGTTACTTTACAATTAAGATATTTAGGACAGCTTGGAGATGATGTCAAAACATACCGCCAAACAAAGCACAGAAAAGCTGAGACGCAGCAGGCGATCTGGTGACTTTTCCAAGTATTCAGAGAGAATTCCCAAGAAGAAGAGTGACTAACTAGAGTTGTATAAAAAACACTTCAGGTTCTATCATAGGTTCAATCTTTTTAATGGTTTGGATACAGAACAAACCATGCCTTTTGTTCGTATAGGGACAAACCACTGAGTCAGGGTGGCTTTCACATCTGGTCTTAGTTAAAAACTTGAAAATTACACAAAAGAGATACAAACATACCGGTATGTCAGCAAGAAATAACCCAGTAACATTTTAGCATCTTTCAGTTCTACATTCATGCAGTCACACTGATACATGAGACTCGCTGTCAGACAACCCACAACAGGCCACATTGTCTGGAATGCTGCCACAGGCTTTCCCCAAAGCTGCTATCTGAAGTTTCCTTTAAAAAACAAAAACAAAAAAAACATGCATTTTGAATAACAAACACACTCTGAATTCAGATACAAACAAACCTGGCTTTGAGTGGGTGCTGCTGGCAGGGGTGTGCCGACATTTAGTGGCAATAATTAGTACAATCTCCCATCCACCACCTCAGGCAACCCTGGGCCTTGGGAACGTCATTGCAGGGGTTGAGATTCAAACAGCATTGATAAAGAGAACTGTACCCTGCACACTAGCCCAGGTTTTTTTTGGGGCATTGTTCACCATGTACATGGCAATAACTCAAATCAGACTGACTGTGTCATGATCGATGTGGCTCACAAAGACGATGTTTGGATGCTGTCTTTTGGACAATCTCGATCACGAGAAAATTTCAGAGACTATAAGGATTGCAGATTAGTGAGCCAGCGGTGCCAAATGTCAGATAATATAACGTCTATTCATGAAACAGGTTGTCACAGACACGCAACCCGCTTCTGAAAATAATGGCCCGCAAAAAAGCCAAAGGCCTTGCTGGCATCTGTTTACATAACTTGAGATGAATAGGTTATTGAGAATGAGGTATAAAGAGCAGCATATGGAAAGGAAAATTCCTCCTGGTTTTCATTTTAGAGTGCGAAGCTATAAATTCCAAACTAGGTCATCGACAAGGAGGGGGAATCAGGAGGAAAGTTACTGAGCAGGCAGCTTCTTCTGGGTTTCTAACTGGCTGAACAGTTTTTCCTTAAGATATCTTTCTACATGAGAATTAGCAGGCAACAACTGAGACAGGTTATACTGGTTAACGGGGTACAAGCGATGAACAAGAAGGAAAAGGACTCATCCTTTTGTGATAGTGAAAACAAGAAAAAAAAGAGAAATAAACTAAAAATATTATTTCCTTTCCTGCCATTCCATTAACTTGATTACTACAGAAATGTTTTTTTTTGTTTTTTTCTTACTTACTACACTTGTTCAGAGCATGCGTTAAATCCCTTCTTCTTTTTTCCCCCCTATGAGGCTCAACTACAAACAAGAGACCTAGGGAATTCAGATGATGTGAATACAAAAATGTTGAAATTAAATTGAAAAAAATGCACTTCTTGCAGAAATCTTGGTGAAACCACTTCAGGGAAAAGATCCCGTAATGTATCAAAAGCCTCCATGGCTGGGCCAACCAGTTAAACAGATTAACACTGCGACGCTACAGGAATGCTGTGGACACAACCTCCAGTGTTGATATAGTTGAGTAACAAATACTATTTCATTTGCAGAGTGCTTAATATAGTATTTGCAGTATTTAAACAAATTTAAGGTTTGAGCTGCTGACGCATCTAAAGAGAAAGCAATGTAGGTCAGTCTGTTGGAAAAGGTTTGTCATGGTAAATCAAGGGTAGTCCTACAATTATCTAAAGACAGGCAGGATGAAAAGTTTATCCACCCCCCCATCAGCTCCTAATGCATTTGAGCTTAGGTGTACACTGAATGTGGGGTAGGTGAGAGAACAAGCTCCCTCATTGAACCAATGCAACAATAGAGCATTTGGTCTCTGGATGCCATACCACCCACTTCTCTCCTACCAGGGATCATGCTGCAGTGTGCATTGTAATGGCGGAACTGCCTGGAACTACAATATGCTAAATTGCAGTGCTATCTTAGGCATGCATGACTGGATATACGTGTGCACCAGGAAATAGAAAGCAGTAGGGTGGCCATCAGTCAGGTATCAAAAAAGTCATTACAGTAAAAATAGGAAATTCTGAACTATATAATTCTTTTTTTCCTGGAGTAAGGCTTACAGTACGTGTCCATAAAGGTGTTTATTCATGGAAGGGTTTGCCCTGCAACCCAGCATTGCACGCTAGACAAGCAAAGAAGACAGGCTACACCCTCCTACCACCATGATGGCTGCACCTGATTGGACAAACATGTCATGAGGGTCTGTTCGCGGATATCAAAAAAGACTGACATGGCAGCTCGTTTGAAATATAATCTCTTATTTTAGGAAAACAAATCACCAAAATGTGTTTCTGAAAACATTTCATATGAGAAATAAGCTACGCAGTTGCTGAATCGGTCTTTTAAAAACATTTCTGTCAGCTTTTGGGACGCGGTGAGCTGAGCTACTTGCTCCTCATTTGCATATAGTAGCCTGTATTGAACTGTAAGCAAATAAGGTGCGGGCAACTGGACACCGTGCTTCGTCCCAGTGAAACATCCAGAATGCATTGCACGGCTCCTCCCATAGAAATTGATGGAAAGTGGGAAAATTACACTGACAGTGGACAAGTGCAGTTACTGAGGCATAACTCTATCAAAGCGTCTGCAGACAGTTGCGGACCTGTTCCAGCATTGCCAGTAGCTGCCGCTCTGTGCTGTGCACCACCCAGGCCGAGCTGCTGTGGGAGATCAGTGCTGATACGGAGCTCATAACACTAATCAGAAAGGAGGCACCAAAATCTGAGATGCTATTCGGTCCGGTAGATACTGCTCCATTAGCTATAGGCCGGTAACTATTAGTTTGTTGCTTTGTTAATGTTCTGAATGTCGAGTACAGAACACTTTACGAGGCATCTTAGAGAAGTATTTAATGATACAAATTTGAGAACGGAATTTGTTGTGGGGTGTTGTTACCGTTAGGGCTATACTTTTTTTAAATAAGGAAATTAGTTTGGTTGTACAGTTGAGTAATTTGGAAATTACCAAGATACAATTGTAATAAGAGCGTGGGTTGCTATCCTGCCTTTTCCCCCCAGATATCATCTTTTAGCCATAACGCCCACCACTACTATCATTATTATAGCATCTAATTTTTTTGTCAACTGTTTTGAACCTTTAATTTATTGGTTCTGGAAATCCTGTTGGTGAACATGGAGACACTGAGGGGAGAGGGGGGACAGGATTATTGGAGATTTCTGATCACTTTAAAGATTAATGGACAGCTCTATGTGTGAGTATGTGGTGTACATGCGAGATGCAAACAAAACTAAAAGGGAAAAATACGAGTATATAATAGGAAAGGTTAATGAAGCTGTATGTGGGGGTTGTTTGTATGGGTCACAGTCGTATCAAAAGATCTGCCTGCAAACTGCAAAGTAGTCCTGTGTCACAAAAGTTAGTGTTACCTTCCATTTGTGGGAAAACACTCTTTTTGGATAAACATTCTGTTTTGCACTTAAAGAAAGGCAAACCTAGCCTTGCTAAACATTTTACAAATGCAAGTTGAAAAACGAGAAGAAATCAGCCCTAACATAACCACACATTATCAGAAAAAACATGGCAGCAAGCATACACGTACATGCAAAGACTGTCAGAGTATACTATACACGGTCCTATTAACGTCACACAGCTGCCGCATAGATCTGAGTCACTATCCATTGCCACACTGTAGCACGATTGCAGTGTGAAATACGCTACAGGGTCATTGTGTAAGAGTATGAGCGAACACATTCATCAGCGTCTAGCAGAGCAAAGCAGACTGGGGGAGGGGAGCTGTTGGGGCAGCATCTCGACCTTGCAGCAGGAAAAGAGGGTGAATGAGTGTCCTGGTGAATGAATGAAATCAGCGGCAGAATTTTTCTCATAGGCTCCGAGAGTCACGTGGTGGGGGTACAATCATTTATTAATGCCGTTTGAAGCAGCATGCTGGACGATAAGCTGCTCTCCCCGAAGCAGGCCATAACTCTTCATTGTTTTTGGCAAAGAGCATCTAGCCGAGTAAGTGAATTACACACTGCGGGCAAAGCTCTGGCAGATTCATTCACAAAGAGTGGACGGAAACTCTCTGAATCGGAACAGACAGGTGCAATGCTGGGAAAAGTTAATGGAAAAAAACATACATAAAAAGGTAAATCAACAACTAATTCACTGACGCAGGAATACTACGATCCCTTTCAGATATTAAATCTCCTTTGAGGAGCTACGTCTGAATACCAAGTATGAATGAAGCGTAATCAAGATTCATTCTATTTCTCTCTGCTCTTTTTTTCAATGGCTGTTTCCATGCCGAAAAGAAGATTGTGTGATTAAAACAACCCGATTTCTATGTTCAAGCAAGGCTGACATAATGGGGAATCTTTGCTTGTTTAAGTGCACGACTCTTGACATGAGACCAGCAGCTAACAGATGGATTAAAACAATAGAATTTGGATTGCAAAAGACTTAACCAGTCCTGGTCGCAAGTGGGTCAGGACATGGTGGAACAGGAAGTCACCCTGGCAGGGCCGCACTGCACTTAGCCAGGCAAGACAGAGAAAAGGAGGACAGCAGGATGAGCCAAGTTTAGAAACCCTGGCTCTGCAGTAAGCCAGGCACAATGTGGTGGCATCAGATGCTTGATAAAACGTCTTTGGGATGACCCACATCAAGACAGTTACAGGAGGCACAGGGAGCTTAAAGTATTTCATAGTGCAAAAGAAGACAGATTTAGCACATAAGGATTGAAGTGCATCAGTGAAAAGTATCTCTACTCAAAAAATCCAACCTGGTATAGCTCTGTTGTCCTAAAACAGCATGCATCTACTTACTGGACGCTTGTGCTTCCTTGAATAACATGTTCTTGTTTCTGTTTTGCATGACGGTGGGCTCAGATTGTCTTTTAAACGTTTCCTGTCATGTGTCAGTTTTTGAGATCGACCTTAAAAAAAAGGAACGGGAACAAATCTTCTACTACTGTTTTTCATGAATTGACACAAAGCTGATGATGCTGTTTAACACAGTAACGACACTTTAGGGCTGTTGGGGAATTATGTTGTACAATCAAAGCTTCTAATGAGGTTTTTGAATAAAGCTTTGAATGTCTTATTCGCTCACGACGTCAGCCTAAAAATAAAAATCCTCGAACGAAATCCTATCAGATTAAATGAGTTAAATCAATATCATCTTTTTTGTAATGTCTTAAGTAATTTACTATAATAGTGTCGTTGTTGTATGGTTACATAAATGTAGTTTATCGTGCTGTTGCTGCTAGACTGCCCCATTTATACAGGTGTGTGCCTTCCTTTGAGTGTGGCAAGTGGGAGAGCAAACAGTTTTTCTGTAAACTGTGAAAAAGTTTTTTTGAAAGGCACCAAATAGGGATTGGAGTAGAATATTTTGTAAAACTAAAAAACATGTGATTTTTGGAAATGATTACATCTAAATCTTTTCCATAAATTTTGGACAACACTATGGAGTTGTTGGAAATGCAAGCAACTTGTACACTGTGACAGAGCAGTTCATGCAATCCTGGATTATAGGAAACAATCGTGTACAGTAATACTCTGAGGGCCTCATTAATGAGCCGTTGGTAACAACTTGTTCTAGAGCAAACAACAGGTTTCAGTCGGTCTGAGAAGGAGGTGTGTCCAGCGCACCCATTCACTATTTGCTTTCACCTTGGAATTAAACAGCGTGAGGGGGGCCCACAGAAAAGGAAATACTGAAATTCAGAGAATCTGAAGTTGCAGAGTTGTTGCCCAGAGGTCATCGTATTGCCAGGCAGAGCTCGGCCTAATGAGGGCCTAACAGTCTGTGTCACTCTGCCTTTCCCTTGTCATTCTCTTCACTGTTGTTGATTTTACTGTGCCATTTCTGTTAGTTTTATGTATTCCCACAATGTATCTCAATTCCTTTGGTTTTGAGTTATCTAGTTACTATACCTGCTTTAGAGTTTTTTCACCATTACAAGGTTTTGCCAACCAATGACACGTGATTGCGTTTTTAAGACTCTTTTGCCATGAAAACATTTAGCAATAAGTAGTTTAGTATTTAGTAATCTCACTGATAAAGAGAAGTTAGTCACAAAGACTGAAATGTCCCCTGCCATTTACGGTGTTCAGAAGGTATTACATGGGCACATCCTGTTCTTTCCTTCTGCTGGGGCAGCAGCATCGGAGCCAGCGATACAAACAGACTGAACAAACTGATCAGGAAGGCTGGCTCCGTGATCGGCTGCAAACAGGACACATTTGAAGCTGTGGTGGAGAGGAGGTCGCTGAACAAACTGTTATCTATCATGGATAACCCTGACCACCCTCTCCACCCCACACTGGTCCAACAGAGGAGCAGCTTCTCAAAGAGGCTCTGACAGTTTAAATGCCGCACGGACCGCTACAGGAAATCATTCCTACCTCAGACAATAAAACTCTTAACACGTCATCCCTGGGGGGTAGATGAGACTCTGAGACACACAATACTACAATAAGGGCAACTGGCACGACTGGGTCATATTTACAAAAGCTGCACATTTTTGTTTTGTTTTTTCCCATCTTGTATATACTTAAATATTTGTTCTTACATTCTTATATTTTATTCTTATATTTTGTTATATATATTAAATTATTTCATGTATATGTAGTAGTATATTTTGTGTGCTGCTGTAACACTGTAATTCCCTTTTGTTGGGATCAATAAATATCTATCTATCTATCTATCTATCTATCCTGTGTAGAAACTCTACTAGGACAGGGGCAGACCCAAAGCCCTTTGTGGATTAGCCACAGGCCCATACGTTTCCATGGAGCAGGTAAGGCTGTGATAGGCTTTGACTCATGTAATACCCTCGATGCAGCATGCTTATCTGGAAGTTGAGGGACTTAAGATAGAGTTACTGTCTTTTAGGTATTGAGTTAGCAGTTACTATTCCAGGCTCAGACAGTTGTTTCTTCATCTTGTGGCTACTGAAGTCATTTCTCATCTGTGGATGTGTTCCAGGGGCAGCGGTCCCCTCTGGCTTGAAACAACAGCGAGAGGGGTATTGTGTTGTGCTTTTGACATTCCTATGTGACTCCCACGAGGACAGACTAGAGGCTCGGAGACTGGACTGCTGCGATAATAGTGGCAACAGCATCGACTACATTTCCTGTTATTGAGATGCAGCAGCACACCCAAGGGACCACTGTGGCTGAGAGGGTGTGTTGATCTGCTGCTGTACCTCCTTACTTTAGTGATACTACAACCCACTAAAAAACACAGAAACAGACCAACTCTGTAGAGGAGTATAAAGGCTATCAAGGTCAATGCTAACACAGAGGGGTTTGGGTGCCTTTCGGCAGCTCAAACAAACACAGTCAGCTGTTAGAAGGATGAGACTGTTTTTGACTAACACTAACTTTATCTACAAAGGAAGTTCAAAGTGTCCTACTAGGGTATACTGAAAGTGCTGTGGTGTGCGTTTCACTCAGGCGCTATTCTAATCTAGTCAGTACTTTCAGGAGCTGGCCTCTTAAGTGACATGCGATCCTCAACATCAGGCGTTTTTGCAATAAATCACTCAGTGACACGTTACAGCAGAATCATTAATTAAGTGCCATGTCAAGTGCTTAGTCATGTCAAGTCTATTTGTACAGCCCTTAAACACAAGCAAAAACCAAACCAAGTAAAGCTACACCACCCGATGATGCAAGGGTGCTAATGGTTAGCTTACCTTTTGGCTTTATTATGTGTGCTAAACAGGGGTGCATACTAAAACAATTAACTTAACCATTAAAGTCAATGCTTAGTCAAATGGACTAAGAGAAAATACGTCATAAATGTTGCAGTTCAAAACACAAACTACTAAAGCAAGTGTCAACTCTGCCAAAAAGTTGTCAGCACTGAGAAACTGAGAATGCCATGTTCCAAGCGAGATAGAGTAAACACTAGAGAACAAAAACAGCTGAAGGGCATCTGAGATCTGGGCATGACTTAACGTGTTGACACACCAAGGAGATGGTGAGCACCATTCACCCTAGCTGTTGCGGTGTTTCGAAAATCGTCTGCTTCTGTTTGGCCAATTCAACATGTAGAATTCAGTGTCGGAGACGCCAGTGAAAGGATCTTTCCCGATTGGCTATTCAGCTTAAGCGAATAAGTACACAAGAAGAAAAACAAAAGTAAGGAAAGCAAGCATCGACTGAAGTCAAGAAGGCACATTATGTCCATAAGAGTGCAACATTAGGTATGTATTTCACCATTAACATGTCTTTTAAGAGATCTACATGTCTACACATTACAAAATGAATTAAAAAATATTGTAATATACCGTACTACTTAATTTAAAGACCGTAGACTAGGGCTGCACGAATATGGCCAAAATGATAATCGCGATTATTTTGATCAAAATTTTGATCGCGATGATTTCACGATTGATTTGGTGATTTTAACCAAAACTAATTTTATTGTCACATAGGCTATTTATAACTGCGAGAGGGAGTGTGATGGACGCTACTCACAGAGAGACGGCGACTCATTATGAACGGTCCAGCACGGGTTGAATGGGGATACACAGTCGTGTGTATTAACGTCTGTATCTTCACTGCGCTGCTTTTATGAACTATGATGTCTGGCCATGGGTCACATCTCAGGCCGTCAGCAGCTCCGTCTCACACGCTGTTACTCTACCAACTGAGTTAGCATTCAATAACTTCTTCTGTGTTCTTCGCCGTAGCGGCCGCGATAACAGAGTACCGCGGAAACACTGGTACAAATACAGGTTTGCCCCTCATACTTAACAATATCAGCTGTGTTAATGAAAAATTAAAACTGTAGACAAATATCAGAAGTGTGGACCGGCAGCCGCGTGTGGCGGGGCGCGGAGAGTAGAGGAGAGAGAGTAGGACGAGAGAGGTAGAAAGATCCAACACAGACACGGCTTACAGACGAAATGGGTCATGTAACGCCAAATTAACCATCCATATCAGACAAACGCATTGCAGCGGAGAGGACATTAGCACCGGTGCGTCTAGAGGAGCTAACAGCTAAAGACGCTACTAGCACCGACTAGCACCGGTCACTGCTGTTGTCTGAAAAACAACAAATGGGACAAAGTGTTGCGTTTACTGGTAAACTGGTAAACCTTGAGACTGACGTATTACCGACTGCTATCTGTTGAGTTTTCCTCCCGTTACTCTGTTCTCTGTGACTGGCTACATCTAGAAACTTAGCTGCACGGGGTGCAGTGAACTACTCTGACTGGCTCATGAGCAGACGGCTTTATGGAGCGGGAGATGGGCTTTGCAAAAAACCCGGAGCGTTCTATGAAATGATGCTTTATAAAAAATAATCGCTCGATCACGCAAATTTGATCGTGGGAAGTCCAAATCGTGATCGCGATTAAAATTCGATTAATTGTGCAGCCCTACCGTAGACCCTTTATTTCTCTCATTTTCTGTAACCGATGTAGCATGAAACCATGCTGAGTGGAATTAGCAAACAAGCTGACCAGCCAGCGGCTGCAGCGGGCTGCTTGGTCTCTCCGCCTTCCCACTGCGGAGAGACTTCTTCACCGAGAGAACAGACGAGAGCCCGGGAGATGGGCAGTGTGGTTAGTCATCCTGGCGTCCGCTGAATGAAGCAGAGGGACATAGGCTCTGTGCTGCCACTGGCGAACGCTGTTTTTGCTGTACGTATCATAGCAACGGTTTACATATCCGGTTCCCTTTTTTGAATGAGGAATAGATTACCGCTCCCTGCTGGCATGGAGTAATTTCCTCTCACGCAGAACGCACATGCTAGTTGGCCGTTGACTGCGGTGTGTTCAGGGGCGGCTGTGGCTCAGTGGTAGAGCGGTTGCCTGCCAATCGGAAGGTTGGGGTTCGATCCCCGCCCCTGCAGTCATTGTCGAAGTGTCCTTGGGCAAGACACTGAACCCCGAGTTGCCCCGGTGCTGCGCATCGAGTGTAATGTGTGTGAATGTTTATGAGAGAGGTGGCACTGTACGGCCGCCCCGGCCACGTGTATGAATGTGTGTGAATGGTGAATGTTCCTGTAGTATAAAGCGCTTTGAGCAGTTGTTAAGGACTGGAAAAAGCGCTATATAAATACAGCACATTTACATTTAGATCAGGACACGTGAGGCGAAACGGGAAGACATGAGGCGACACGAGGCGACACAAGGAGGCGTGAGGAGACACAAGGAGACATGAAGCGACACCAGAGTCGGCCTTACTGGTGTTTGGCCCTCTGCTTGGTGTGTCAGCACCTTTATGCACTCAGCGGTGTTAGCCAGAGGTTCACATACTTCTACAGCACCTGTCAGTGAGCCGAGGGGCTCTTCAAGGCCAAGTTAGGAGACGCTGGATTTCATCTAAACTAAAGGAATGCATTTAACAGAGCAATGTAGAGCTTCGGTTTGCACCCTCGGAAGAGTAAATAAATGGGTATTTCACAACTGTTCCGAATGTTAAAAGCTGGTTGGGATTAATGTTGGAAATAGTGTCATATGAGGGGCGAAGATTGGTTTTTAAACGTTCCTGTCATGTGTCGTTTTTGAGATCGACCTAAAAAAGGAACGGGAACAAATCTTCTACTACTGTTTTCATGAATTGACACAAAGCTGATGATGCTGTTAACACAGTAACGACACTTTAGGGCTGTTGGGAATTATGTTGTACAATCAAAGCTTCTAATGAGGTTTTTGAATAAGCTTTGAATGTCTTATTCGCTCACCGACGTCAGCCTAAAAATAAAATCCTCGAACGAAATCCTATCAATTAAATGAGTTAAATCAATATCATCTTTTTGTAATGTCTTAAGTATTTTACTATAATAGTGTCGTTGTTGTATGGTTACATAAATGTAGTTTATCGTGCTGTTGCTGCTAGACTGCCCATTATACAGGTGTGTGCCTTCCTTGAGTGTGGCAAGTGGGAGAGCAAACAGTTTTTCTGTACACTGTGAAAAGTTTTTTGAAAGGCCCAAATAGGGATTGGAGTAGATATTTTGTAAAACTAAAAACATGTGATTTTTGGAAATGATTACACTCAATCTTTTCCATATTTGTACAACACTATGGAGTTGTTGGAAATGCAAGCAACTTGTACACGTGACAGAGCATTCATGCAATCCTGGATTAGGAAACAACGTGTACATAATACTCTGAGGGCCTCATTAAGTAGCCGTTGGTAACACTTGTTCTAGAGCAAACAACAGGTTTCAGTCGGTCTGAGAGAGGTGTGTCCAGCGCACCCATTCACTATTTGCTTCACCTTGGAATTAACAGCGTGAGGGGCCCACAGAAAGGAAATACTGAAATTCAGAGAATCTGAAGTTGCAGAGTTGTTGCCCAGAGGTCATCGTATTGCCAGGCAGAGCTCGGCCTAATGAGGGCCTAACAGTCTGTGTCACTCTGCCTTTCCCTTGTCATTCTCTTCACTGTTGTTGATTTTACTGTGCCATTTCTGTTAGTTTTATGTATTCCCACATGTATCTCAATTCCTTTGGTTTTGAGTTATCTAGTTACATACCTGCTTAGAGTTTTTTCACCATTCAAGGTTTGCCAACCAGGACACGTGATTCGTTTTTAAGACTTTTGGCCATGAAAACATTTAGCAAAGTATTTTAGTATTTGTAATCTCCGTAAAGAGAAGTTAGTCACAAGACTGAAATGTCCCCTGCCATTTACGGTGTTCAGAAGGTTTACTGGGCACATCCTTTTCTTTCCTTCTGCTGGGGCAGCAGCATCGGAGCCAGCGATACAAACAGACTGAACAAACTGATCAGGAAGGCTGGCTCCGTGATCGGCTGCAAACGGACACATTTGAAGCTGTGGTGGAGAGAGGTCGCTGAACAAACTGTTATCTATCATGGATACACCTGACCACCCTCTCCACCCCACACTGTTCCAACGAGAGCGGCTTCTCAAGAGGCTCTGACAGTTTAAATGCCGCACGACCGCTACAGGAAACATTCCTACCTCAGACAATAAAACTCTTCAACACGTCATCCCTGGGGGGTAGATGAGACTCTGAGACACACAATACTACAATAAGGGCAACTGGCACGACTGGGTCATATTTACAAAGCTGCACTTTTTTTTTGTTTTTTTTTTTCCATCTTGTATATACTTAAATATTTTGTCTTACATTCTTATTTTTTATTCTTATATTTGTTATTATAATTATAATTATTTCATGTATATTGTATGTATGTATATTTTGTGTGCTGCTGTAACACTGTAATTTCCCATTTTTGGATCAATAAATATCTATCTATCTATCTATCTATCTATCCTTTAGAAACTCTACTAGGACAGGGCAGACCCAAAGCCCTTTGTGGATTAGCCACAGGCCCATACGTTTCCATGGAGCAGGTAGCCTGGATAGGCTTGACTCTGTATACCCTCGTGCGCATGCTATCTGGAAGTTGAGGGACTTAAGATAGAGTTACTGTCTTTAGGTATTGGTTAGCATTACTATTCCAGGCTCAGACAGTTGTTTCTTCATCTTGTGGCTACTGAAGTCATTTCTCATCTGTGGAGTGTTTCCAGGGGCAGCGGTCCCCTCTGGCTTGAAACAACAGCGAGAGGGTATTGTGTTGTGCTTTTGACATTCCTATGTGACTCCACAGGACAGACTAGAGGCTCGGAGACTGGACTGCTGCGATAATAGTGGCAACAGCATCGACTACATTTCCTGTATTGAGATGCAGCAGCACACCCAAGGGACCCTGTGCTGAGAGGTGTGTTGATTCTGCTGCTGTACCTCCTTACTTTAGTGATACTACAACCCCTAAAAAACACAGACCACCAACTCTGTAGAGTATAAAGGCTATCAAGGTCATGCTAACACAGAGGGGTTTGGTTGCCTTTCGGCAGCTCAAACAAACACAGTCACTGTTAGAAGGATGAGACTGTTTTTGACTAACACTAACTTTATCTACAAAGAAGTTCAAAGTTCCTACTAGGGTATACTGAAAGTGCTGTGGTGTGCGTTTCACTCAGGCGCTATTCTAATCTAGTCAGTACTTTCAGGAGCTGGCCTCTTAATGACATGCGATCCTCAACTCAGGCGTTTTTGCAATAAATCACTCAGTGACACTGTACAGCAGATCATTAATTAAGTGCCATGCAAGTCTTAGTCATGTCAAGTCTATTTGTACAGCCCTTACACAGCAAAACCAAACCAAGTAGCTAACCACCCGATATGCAAGGGTGCTAATGGTTAGCTTACCTTTGGGCTTTATTATGTGTGCTAACACAGGGGTGCATACTAAAACAATTAACTACCATTAGTCAATGCTTAGTCAAGGACTAAGAGAAAATACGTCATAAATGTTGATTTCAAACCACAAACTCCTAAAGCAATGTCAACTCTGCCAAAAAGTTGTCAGCACTGAGAACTGAGAATGCCATGTTCCAAGCGAATAGAGTAACACTAGAGACAAAAAACAGCTGAAGGGCATCTGAGATCTGGGCAGACTTAACGTGTTGACACACCAAGGAGATGGTGAGCACCATTCACCCTAGCTGTTGCGGTGTTTCGAAAATCGTCTGCTTCTGTTTGGTGCCAATTCAACATGTAGAATTCAGTGTCGGAGACGCCAGTGAAAGGATCTTTCCCGATTGGCTATCTCAGCTTAGCGAATAAGTACAACAGAAAAAACAAGTAAGGAAAGCAAGCATCGACTGAAGTCAGAAGGCACATTTGTCCATAAGAGTGCAACATTAGTGTATGTTTTCACCATTAACATGTCTTTTAAGAGATCTACATGTCTACACATTACAAAATGATTAAAAATATTGTAATATACCGTACTACTTAATTTAAAGACCGTAGACTAGGGCTGCACGAATATGGCCAAAATGATAATCGCATTATTTGATCAAATTTTGATCGCGATTATTCTCACGATTATTTGTGATTTTAACCAAAACTAATTTTATTGTCACATAGGCTATTTATAACTGCGAAGGGAGGTGAGTGGACGCTACTCACAGAGAGACGGCTGACCTCTTATGAACGGTCCAGCACGGTTGAATGGCGATACACACGTCGTGTGTATTAAACGTCTGTATCTTCACTGCGCTGCTTTTTTATGAACTATGATGTTCTGGCCATGGGTCACATCTCAGGCCCAGGTCCAGCAGCTCCGTCTCACACGCTGTACTCTACCAACTGAAGTTAGCTGCATTCATAACTTCTTCTGTGTTCTTCGCCGTAGCGGCCGCGATACACGAGTTACCCGCGAAACACTGGTACAAATACAGGTTTGCCCTCATACTCAATAAAACAGCGGTGTTAATGAAAAATTAAAACTGTGACAAATATCAGAAGTGTGGACCGGCAGCCGCTGTGTGGCGGGGCGCGAGAGTAGAGGAAGAGTAGTGACGAAGAGCGTAAAAGATCCAACAGACACGCTTTACAGACAATGGGTCATGTAACGCAAAATTAAACCGTATCCATATAAACAGCATTGCAGCGGATGCAGGACATTAGCACCGGTGCGTCCTAGAGGGCTAACAGCTAACAGACCTACTAGCACCTAGCACCGGTCACTGCTGTTGTCTGAAAACAACAAATGGGACAAAGTGTTGCGTTTACTGGTAAACTGGTAAACCTTGAGACTGACGTATTACCGACTGCTATCTGTTGAGTTTTTCCTCCGTTACTCTGTTCTCTGTGACTGGCTACATCTGAAACTAGCTGCACGGGTGCAGTGAACTACTCTGACTGGCTCATGAGCAGACGGCTTTATGGAGCGGGAGATGGGCTTGCAAAAAACCCGGAGCGTTCTATGAAATGATGCTTTATAAAAAATTCGCTCGATCACGCAAATTTGATCGTGGGAAGTCCAAATCGTGATCGCGATTAAAATTCGATTAATTGTTCAGCCCTACCGTAGACCCTTTATTTCTCTCATTTTCTGTAACGATGTAGCATGAAACCATGCTGAGTGGAATTAGCAAACGCTGACCAGCCAGCGGCTGCAGCGGGCTGCTTGGTCTCTCCCGCCTTCCCACTGCGGAAGACTTCTTCACCGAGAGAACAACAGAAGCCCGGGAGATGGGCTGGTGGTTAGTCATCCTGGCGTCCGCTGAATGAAGCAGGGACATAGGCTCTGTGCTGCCACTGGCGACGCTGTTTTTGCTGTACGTATCATAGCAACGGTTTACTATCGCGTTCCCTTTTTGATGGGAATAGATTACCGCTCCCTGCTGGCATGGAGTAATTTCCTCTCACGCAGAACGCACATGCTAGTTGGCCTTGACTGCGTGTGTTCAGGGGCGGCTGTGGCTCAGTGGTAGAGCGGTTGCCTGCCAATCGGAGGTTGTGGTTCGATCCCGCCCCTGCAGTCATTGTCGAAGTGTCCTTGGGCAAGACACTGAACCCCGAGTTGCCCCCGGTGCTGCGCATCGGAGTGTGAATGTGTGTGAATGTTTATCTGATGAGCAGGTGGCACCTTGTACGGCCCCCCGGCCACAGTGTATGAATGTGTGTGAATGGTGAATGTTTCCTGTAGATGTAAAAGCGCTTTGAGCAGTTGTTAGACTGGAAAAGCGCTATATAAATACGCACATTTACATTTAGTCAGACACGTGAGGCGAAACGGGAAGACATGAGGCGACACGAGGCGACACAGGAGGCGTGAGGAGACACAAGGAGACATGAAGCGACACCAGAGTCGCCTTACTGGTGTTTGGCCCTCTGCTTGGTGTGTCAGCACCTTTATGCACTCAGCGGTGTTCCCAGAGGTTCACATACTTCTACAGCACCTGTCAGTGAGCCGAGGGCTCTTCAAGGCCAAGTTAGGAACGCTGGATTTTCATCAACAAAGGAATGCATTTAACAGAGCAATGTAGAGCTTCGGTTTGCACCCTCGGAAGAGTAATAAAATGGGTATTTCACAACTGTTCCGAATGTTAAAAGCTGGTTGGGATTAAGGTGAAATAGTGTCAATGAACAAATGCTGGCTAAGCTAAATGATGACATAGAACTTCAAGATCTTGGAACTATTTTCTTTCCTGCAATTGGGACAAGTAAACTTCTTTGATGACATCTGTTTTGAAAGATTGTTTACTGTAAGCTATTGTTACTGTGGATGTTTCTGCTAACATCGAGGATATTTGTAAATGTCATTTTTCTGTGAAACTTATTG
>NC_045734.1:3810039-3811266 GCF_008692095.1 Etheostoma spectabile | reverse complement strand
GAACAATGCTGGCTAAGCTAAATGATGACATAGAAAACTTCAAGAAATCTTGGAACTATTTTCTTTCCTGCAATACTGGACAAGTAAACTTCTTTGATGAACATCATTTGATATGCGCTGGCCTGGTTGCTTTGGTTGTTTTTGTTTTGTTTTGTGAGGGGGTGGGGAGGGGTTATATACTTATGTTCTGAAAAATAATAATAAAAACCTTAATAATAAAAAATAAATGGGTATTTCAAAAAAACTGACAGTATAGAAACAACAGAGTCAAGTCGAGAGAGAACACCAAATTTCTCAAAGCAAAAATGTCAAATATAAGGGAGAAGCCATTACTGGCAAATATTTCAGAAGGGGCAGAGGAATGTGGAGGGAAGAATAACAAGGTTGAAAAAAAAGCTATTGCCCACTATAATAATGTGCATATTATTTTGGAACTACTCAACATAATGCATTGGCCTGCCTGCACAACATGTACACATTATACACATTGAAAAGTGAAAGATGTCTTCTTGACATAAATAAGCTGATTCTTGTTAACACAGTAGATAAACAGTACACTGTATCAATGCTCCCTGATGGTTTTTCACAAATGCAGGACTTTTTATGTAATTATTCTACCATGTTGCAATGGCGACAGACCTGGCTATAGAGGAAGTGACAGAGGGGAGATTTCACTGGGTTTTTAATTTAAAAAAGAGCAAGTGTTGTGACGCACCATTAAGACTGCTTTGCAGTGTCTGCAAAAATAGCCACTGCAGAGAAAAGTCACGAAAAGGGAAAGAACCCAAATGCACCATACTTGCTCTCAAAATGACTGAACTGTTGTTTTAGCCAGTTAAGTCAAAATGTCCCTTTAGATTCTGACAATTATAATCTTACAAAACAAACAAAAATTCTGTATTGCATTTTTAACATCCACCTTATCTGTTGCTGTCCTAGTCTAAAAACACCTCAGGCTAGTCCCATTTTTTTGCAAAAGTAAGCGTATCCCATGTACAAAAACCCCCTAGGGTGTTTTTGTGAATGTAATCAAATCAAACTTTCATTTAAAAGTATATTTGGGACGGAAGTGCCACTTTTAAGATATACTGTATTCTCGTTTTTTGGTCAAATGGCTTTTTGAATGGAAGAGCTAGGGGCACTTTTATGCTTGCCTCAAAATAGCTATTTTTAAAAAACACTAAGAAGGCTTGACACAACATGAAACTTTGCTCAAAGTATCACCAG
>NC_045734.1:3809849-3810029 GCF_008692095.1 Etheostoma spectabile | reverse complement strand
CATGACCTCAGCATTGAGAACATTGTTTGTGTTCACAGAGTTTACTAAAAAGGAAAGTTCTGAGCAACTCACGTTAGCAGTTGTTGATGTTTACGCTTCCGACATTTTTCCAGTCAAAAAGAGTCAATCTCCGAATGCGAATGAAATGTCATTCTTATACGAGCCTCCTTTTTCAACTAC
>NC_045734.1:3809617-3809839 GCF_008692095.1 Etheostoma spectabile | reverse complement strand
TTGTTTTTCACTAACGTCAAAACAACAAATTATCTGTCCCTTATTTATATGAAACTCATTTTTCCATCTTTACTCTCCTGCCTAGACTATTTTTGACTGGCTCGATAGACGGCGACCGGAAGAACAACAGCTACAGTGAGTTGCTCAAAACTTTCCTTTTTAGTAAACTCTGTGAACACAAACAATGTTCTCAAGGCTGAGGTCATGTGTAGAGCCCCTGGT
>NC_045734.1:3804272-3809607 GCF_008692095.1 Etheostoma spectabile | reverse complement strand
GCAAAGTTTCATGTTGTGTCAAGCCAAAAAACACGAATACGGTCTTAAAGGTCTTAAAAGTGACGCTTCCATCCTAAATATGCTTTTAAAACGCAACTTTGACTCGGGTACATTATCAAAAAGACCATAGGTTGCATTTTGGCGAGAGTTACGCTTCAAGTGTGGATGTAGCCAGAGTCTGCCTGCATCCTTGTTCTTGCTGGTGTAGAAAGCTGATTTCCATTTAAAGAAAACAGCACCTGTCTGTTTGTAACTTGGCGTGTAAAAAATACATGGCAGGCTGTTGAAAGGAAGTAATTCCCAACTAATCTCCTGGTGTACAGAGGTCATTTCAATGAATGAAGCAGGAAAAGCCATATATTGCTGAAATTATCAGCACAGCGACAAAGTGTCTTTGACTAGTTTGCCTGTTTGGCTGAAATCGGCAGTTGTGTAATCGGGCCAGGACTCTGCAGGCGTGCACTAACACCACATCACTAACAAACAGCAGCTGAGGTCGAAACATTGCTGAGAATACATCCACTGTGAGATTATAGTTCATGGTTTAGTGCACTATAGCTTATCATCCTTTTCTTTTACACGGTATTTAAAAAGAAAATAGAGCTCACTTAAATGATACAGATATATGGTGTAAAATTATGTAGGGCACCTAGATAGCTCAGTTGGTAGAGCGGGCGCCTGTATATAGAGGTTTATCCTCAACACAGCAGGCCCGGGTTTGACTCCGACCTGCGGCCCTTTGCTGCTTGTCATTCCCTTTCTCTCTCTCTCTCTCTCTCTCTCTCTCTCCGCTTTCATTTTTCAGCTGTCTCGTCGAATAAATGCCTAAAATGCCCCAAAAATTATCTTAAAAAAAAAAAAATCCATTCTCTTATTGTCTTCTGTTCCAGTGTTGTCATAGACTACATACAATAAGTTAGTGTTTTCCATTTGCCGGAGCACTTGGCCAGTCAAATTCCAAACGTTAGCGAATGGAAAGCATGGATGGCACTAGTAATGCTGCTGAGAAGCCCACTTAAAAAGAGCAAAAAGGGAAGAGAGGGACATGCAAATCTACAGTCTTTTTGCACTAAACATGGGAACTCGTGCTTGAAAGTGAACAACAACTTGCACCAAGGCGGACGCTAAAAGTCTTCCAAGGCACTGAATTTTTTACACCGAATCTGAGCTGGAGCCAGGCTTGACATAAGAGCACAGCTGTGTTGCATATTTAAATGCAACACAGATGTACAGCACAATGGTTCCACACCTCTGCGAACAACCAACATATCTTAAACCTCGAGATGCCAGGAAGCACGATGGAGTACGTGGTTTCTGTAGCTCATGTGACATAAAGAAATTGTGTGTGGTGTGTGCCGCATGGGGATAACGCCTTTAGTTACACAGTTATTATTCTAGCCAGTTAATCACTGGCCTGTTTTAGTAGGTTATCTGATGTTAGTGTGGTCACACTTGCAAGCAACTCAAAAAGCTCCAAGTCTGTTTATTTAATCATATATTTTAGCTATAATGGGTTTAATATTTCTACTAGGAACATATCTAAAAGCTTATGTTGTCACTGCTTATCAGAAGCCACTCTCACAGCGGTGTTACTGCACGTCATGCACATCACTAACACAACATTGACAGTGCAGATAGCCAACACCTAACTCAAACTAGCCGTTGACATCAGAATGGCGATGTGGACACATGAAGTAATATGAGTGCACTAGAGCTGAAAAATGAATGAATTAATGGATTTTATGGAAATCCCAATATGGACTAGTGCAATAATTAAAAGTTAAAAGTAAAAAGGTGAAATGTCAAGTAATCAGGTGCTGCCGAAATATCCTGGCCTACAAATCTTTGTTTGGTACAGATCCTCACATCATGCACGAATCATATCGCAACTTAAATATCAGTCAAAATCATCGCAATGAGGGCGCCCATATATAGAGGGTTACTCCTCGAAGCAGCGGCTGCAGGGTCGACTCCGACCTGCGGCATTTTGCTGCATGTCATTCCCCCTCTCTCTCCCCTTTCATGTCTTCAGCTGTCCTACAAAAAATAAACGTAAAATGCCCCCAAATAATTATGCAAAAATAAATAATGGCAATTAGAGATTTTTTCAAATCGTACAGTCCTAGTGTGCACTGCAGTTTGCCTTCAGCAACTGCATTTTGAATCTGTGAGCCAATCACATGCAAGGATTCAATCCCAACATTCTGATGATGACCTCTTACGCGCCCACACGCCAGCATTACATAACTCTCCATCTATGGCATGCGATATTCATGTGGACAGAGTGTTGACTATGAATACAGGTCGAGACAGACACTTACCGCCATCACCAGCTCAAAGGGATGCTTGTACACCCGCACGGGTGACTGGTACTTCTGCACCATGGTGGGGACTGCAGTAACACCAGCAACCTGAACGTAAATAAGAATAAATCAATCAGAAAAAAAAGAACACGCTTTGATCACAGGCATTTGTGAAAAAAAAAAAAAAAAAATCTAAAATGTAAGGTCATCACATTAACTGTGTGCTGACTGCCTGCCGAAATTACAGAAGCATAGCAGCTGTCCCTTCAACAGGAGACTCAGCGTGTTATTAGGTAAAGGTGTGTTTTGGCTCACTGCTTGAAAGATGCCAGGTGCTTGCGGGTCTGTGTGTGTGTGTGTGTGTGTGTGTGTATGTGTGTGAGAGAGAGAGATGGAAAGCAGTCCTAAGAACTAGAAAATCATGTAGTGATGGGCTGCAGAAGGGAACTCTCCTGAGCCGTGACCGAGGATGTCAGTGATCAATGGATGCAGCATGTCCCGCTCATTTATCAAACAGAGACTGTACCACTGCAATGGCTTTTCACTGCAAACTACTGGGAAAATAACCAAGCTAAGTCCATCTACTGTCTCTGCAGAAGCTCAGGTCACAGCTACACACTTCAAATACACTCTACCTGATAATAAAAAAAGACTATCTTTATAATGTACCCAGTACATTCCACATGCTGAAGCAGAGGCTAGAAAACAGGATGACACAGGGAGGGAACAAAATGAATCTCTCTCTCTCTCTCACACTTGAGCTTACTCCAGACAATTTAAAAGAGGTGCTAAGTGTGGCTTGAACTTCAAGCTCTGTGTTTGTCCAACATGCTGCTACACGTCTGTAACTCCTGCAATGCAGTGATGGGAACATGACTGGAAGTAGGGGTGTGAGCTGAAGTCCCAGCACTACTTAACATAGGATCAGGACAGGCAGACTAATAATAACCGGGCTAGGGCAAACAGAATACAAACCACAGTATTGCTCTATGTCTAACCGGGCTACTGCAATACATAGTTACCGTCATGCTTCAGGATCTGTCAGCAACTTAAAAGACACGTCAAAACAAGACAATTACTTAAGTATGTGTTAGTTAAGAGATTTTAAGTGACACACTGTCAAATAGGAATCGGCTATAACGGTAACAGTTTTAAACCGCACACGCCTAGAAAACAAAAAAAATGTTTTAAATACCCATATGTAACGTTATTGGATTCTAGCTAAAAAATTATAAGCAGGTATTGTTATTTTAACCTCTTTAATTAATAGTGGATATATACCATCATTTTGCCACGCCGACTTGTTACGTTAGCTGAACATTACACAACACAACAGTGCTGCTGGCTTCACTGACTAACGTTAATGTTACACCGCACGCTCGCGCTAATTTATACAAAATGCTGTCAACTTCACATTAACTGTTTTAAGTGGTGCTTACCGATGATTAAAAAAAACTGTAGAAATATGGTCCGGCTAGACTTTGTATCTTCTGAAAGGGCTATCCAAGAAAACTCTTGCGGGTCCCCTCCTCAGCTCTTCACTTCGCCGGGTCCGGGTGGTGAGGTGAAGCCAGAAGCTAACGATAGTTAGCTTTATTGTGCTAGCTTTCCATGTAACGTTAGCCGGAGTAAGTCGCTAACCGAGGGACAAGTCCTCCTCACAGCCCGACACTGACCGGCATAGTAAGACCCATACACTAGCGTTAGCTAGCTAAATATCCTAAACACTCCCGGGTTAACTCACGCCTAAATATATAACTGTCGGCACAGAAGGACAGTGTCCCTCTCACATACTGTCCTCCTCTCCTCCTCTCTCTGTAATGCATGTGATGCCGTCGCTCCTCCCCGTTTTTTTCCACCTCTAGAGGCTGCTTTCATGAAAATCCACTGCCTGCCCACATCCGTTCATGTGAAGGATGAACGGATGTGTTCATCCTTCACATGAACGCCGTCAGTTTAGAAAAACAGTTATTGCCAAGTAAGTAACACTTACAAGGAATTTGCCATGGTGGATGGTGCATGCATAAACATGTTAAAAGGAAAACATAATAAATGTAAAAGAAACAACATAAAACCCAAATATGTACACTAATAGTTTTGGATTATATATTTTACAGTGTTAGTAGGCCTACATAATAGGCCTACATAATTTAAACATCTAAATGTAAAATCTGTCAAATGTAAACTACACGGTGACCGGCATGTCCACCTACCTCAGATATAGCTTATATAAGCAACTTGTAATAATTCTTAATAATAATTCTTTATTTATTCAAGCAAAATTTGCACTTTAGCATTCCCCAATTGTCTGACAAACGTCGTAGAGTTGTCTGTTTTACAAGTTGTTTGCATATGTAGGCTATGTGTATGAATATGTATGAGTTAATGTATAGCCTATACTTTTTTTCATTTAAAAACCTATATCTGTACATAGTATTACAAAGTTTATGTCTACCTTATTTGGCTTTGTCGTTCTTGTTTTTAGCCATATGTCTTTTTTTCTGTATGTACCGTGAGAGCAACAAAAAGCTGGAGTCAAGTTCCTTATGTGTGTGTCCTCACTTACTGGTCCATTAAATCTGATTCAGATTCTATGAGCAGAGCAGTTTCTCAGTCCAAAAATCTAATCAATCAATCATATTTATTGTCACATGAAATCAAAGGAGGTACAATTTCATTGAAGTGTAATCCCGTCAGCTATTTTAACTTAAGATATATATATATACAGTGTATAAATAAAAATGTATAAATATATATGCACATATACACGCTACAGCGGACACAAGATTATTATGTTTCCAGTGCAGTGTTGTGCTTCTGATCACAGATTACAGATCACAGATGCATGCATATCCACATCTTTAATGTACCATCAGGGGGAATTATGTTGCATTATCTTGAGACATTTCACTAAAAAGGTTAGGGGAGAGAATGGGAAACTATAACACTGACTTCTTGCATCACATTTAATATTTTAGTCTTAGATAGATAGATAGATAGATAGATAGATAGATAGATAGATAGATAGATAG
>NC_045734.1:3804042-3804262 GCF_008692095.1 Etheostoma spectabile | reverse complement strand
TAGATAGATAGATATTGATCCCAATAAAATGGGAAATTAGTGTTACAGCAGTAAAATTAGTCACACAGCACAGAATATAAATATAAATAAAATACTAGGATACAATATACATGCATACACTATATATAAAATAATAATAGGAATAAAATACAATAACAAATAATTGTATACATACAAGTTGGGGATACAAAAAATGTGCAACTGCTTAAATAGTATGCTA
>NC_045734.1:3799933-3804032 GCF_008692095.1 Etheostoma spectabile | reverse complement strand
AATATAAATAAACCAATTGTGCAGGTTGCACTTAGTGCGGTATTGTGGTGCAGCATTGCGGTGTCTCAGAGTCTTATATAGCACCCAGTGATGACTTGTCTTTCTTGTCCTTGTTGGTGAAATTATATAAATTGTGTTATTAATTAGTGCACATACTGTATATGTTGCTTATATCAAAATATGACTAGTATATTTCAAGTCTGAGTTATGAATATTCCTCTACATACAGCCCATGGTTTGAGCATGGACAGAAGGTGAGGGATATTAAATCAAACTGCATATTAAAGAGACTATTACTCTTATGAATTGCACTTTTATGAAGTTTTTAAATAAGAATGGTTCAAATAAAATCATCAGAGCCAAGATATTATGAATGTATCTCCTAGTATGGGACAAGCATAAAAAAAAACACTTACAACAACTCTTACATTTCACTTAATGCAACCAATGGCATCTTTTGTTAGATCCCCCCTGCCTTATAAATGCCCTTACAAACTCCACACTTGGGGTTTGTAACTCAAGATTTCTGTTAAAGTATTAGCAAAGTGATGTGAAAAAATTGGTGTCAAGTTTGATTCCTTACAGATAAGATCATGAAAAGCAATAGGTGACACCACGGCGCCCTCTTTCTTTTAGATGGACAGAATAATAGAAGGTGGTTTGTCTTTCCTGGGATAGTCTTTGGTTTCATCGATACCGAGGCCGCCCAATTTGGGGCCTGTGAGCCAAGTTCAGCCCATGCTCTCAGGCATTTGACATGCTGATGCTCATTCTCCTCTCATTTTTTAAAGTGCTTTAAATACCTTACCGTAATGACCACGAAAAGTGCAAAATATTTTGTACAGCTAAAAAGAGTTTTACGACTACGTAATGCACAGTGCTGGTACACGTTCATATTAAATCAAGAACGTAAGTTTTATCTACAAAGAAATACAAGAATTTCGGTATTCTATTCATCAACATTTATTTCCATCCAGATACATTTTGGCCCTTCATCTGAAAGAATTTGGACACTTCTGATCTGTACCATTAAAGGTGTGTGGCCTTGCCAAGATGCCAAACCCTTAAATACCTTGTGTAAATGGAGACAGTGAGCCATTAAAGGTCACAGGTATTCAATGCTGCTCGTTGGAATGTGATAGTCACTGTATCGCTGTCACGAGCTTTGAAAAACAAATGCGGATGCTACCAACCAGCTTATTTACACACCTGAAACCCAAGACCTTTGCTGTTGTAAAAGTTTAAAGAGGAGTTAATTATAAAAAAACGTTGCACTGCAAGTATCCCATGAAATAAATCAAGTGAAATGAAGTGAAAAAATACAAACACAGCTAAGTGGTTCATCCATCCAAGAGCCCCCTGTCCCCTGTCCCCCGTTCCCCCAGCTTTTAGTGCATTAAAAAACACATTTGACTCCAAATGGAGCTCTTTCTCCCACAGACAACATTTTTCCTCAACTGCTTGAAATGCCTCACCCACATTCCGGTTTGAAATTCCTCAAATAGTTTAGGAAGCATTGATTTGCATGTATACATGTGTTTTACTGTGGGTTTCCCAGGTATGTCTGGACTTGTGTGGCCCATCATATTCTGTTTAGTTCTCACATCCTCATCATGTAAGAGGTTTAGGTGGATGATAGCATTAATGCGATCGGGTTTCAAATGGCAGGACAGTTGTGGTGGCACCAAGGTCTGCTGCCACGCCAAACACTGAAGAACAACAGCAGTTACATGTCACATTAAAATGTTATAGTACGGTTAGATAATGTTTGGCAGGATAATGTGTTTGTGGATGATGCAATCCATTGAGAATCCATTATATTAAAGTAATACATCATTCATACCCTTACATTGAAACAGGATGTGCCAGTATATATAACAGCTTTGGCTGTACTGGCTTGAATTAAGGTCATTGCAAAAAGTCATCATGTGGTAAGGTGTTCAGTAGATCAGCAATAATGAAGTTGTCCATTAGAAAACAACAACTTTACAGGAAGTTACTAAGTTACTCTGACTTCCCACTTTCATATTCACCTTCCTTGTTGTGCCCTTCCCTTCATTACCTGCACTCTCAACATTCCAACAAAGGCAAACAGACCGATAAATATTCTTTATATATTATCAAGTGAAGCATGTGTGAACTTTTTTCTGGCAGTCTTGTCCTCAGTGTGCTTGTGTGTTTGAAAAAGTTCACGGCCTACGGAGAAGGTTTTAAAAAGGCTAATCAGTAATACAGATGGATATTCCTTTACAAGAATCATTAATGGAACATAAAATGTATGCAGATTCCAGTAAAATATATGATAGTAGCATCTGGGACAAATGGTGATATGCCACACCGGATCAACCAAGTTAGAGCAGGCAACAAAAAATACTGCATGTTTATATGTAAAAAGAAACGACACTGTCTTACTTAAGATTTGCCAATTTACCACGGATATGCAATGCCCTCTGCTGGCCCTTGGCTGCAGTTACATTCAATTTGCCATTCAGGAGGCATAAAAGGTAACAGACATAGTTCCATAAGCTGATGTTTTAGCAACATGTGTAGAGCTGCAATCGATTAATTGACTTCTTGTCAACTTTTAAATTATTTCACAACAATTTCGATGGCCGATCACTCGGTTTAAGTCCGTTTTTAGAGTAGAAATTCTCAGATTTCAGGTCCTTAAATGTGAGTATTTTCTTGTTTCTTCACTCCTCTGTGACAATAAACTGAATATCTTTGAGTTGTGGACAAAAGACGACCTTTGATGACGTCATCTTGGGCTTTGGAAAACACTCACAGTCTGATTAAACTAGTGTTAAGTTTTCCCATGGTAGTGATAAAGATACAGTAAACGCACAGGAGGCACTTTATCATTCAGCAGAACCAGCGTGGGGCTCTAAGGAAAGGTTGGTCCAACACTTTGGTCCAGACTGAAATGTCTCACAACTGTTGGAAGGATTGCACAATTGCGTTCCCCACAGGATGAATTGTAATGACTTTGTTGATCCCTTAACATTTTCATGAAGCGCAATCATCATAAATTCATTCAAACCTGCAAACCAAGTTAGATTCCAAAAAAGTAAACACCGCAAAAGTTATGTTGTTAAAATCTGCTCCCAAATCATTGGAGCCCAGACATAAACTCTCTCTGGGGAGAAACGTCTTCTAGAAAAAGTGAAATGCATTATTAATCATGACCAAATAGTTTGTCCAGTGAGTTGACACCTCCCAGAAAGATTGTTACTCCAAATAGTTTTCCCTCTGCAATTAAGTTGCTGAATGAGGAGTAACTGCCTTGAATGTACAAACCTCATGTTGATCATGTCTTTAAAACTGGTCAATGGCAATTTGTTATGTATGTGCAATATACTCTGCACTTTATTAATTGTTTTACTATGTTATCTTGTCTCTTTTTATCGTACTTTATCGTCTTTATTCAGGTCTTATTTCAAATTTCCTGTTTTTATTGTGCTCCCTCTGTCGTTGATGGCTGACAGTATGAACGTATGTGTACATGTTTTGGTAGACTGTAGAAACTGAATTGCCCTTCAGGGATAAATAAAGCTATCTGTATTTTTATAAAGTGCCCTCTTGGATGCCTCTTTGGTAGATAAAAGGGATTTTTCACTGTGCCCTTAAATGGAGAAAAGCGTTACATAGTGCCTACTAGGGTGCCCTTCCAGAGGAGAAAAAAGGGATGCAGTGCACTAAGTGGTGCTCTTAAAATGGAGAAAAACATGATGCAGTGCCCTAGGTCGGCCTTAAAATTGGGAACATGTGACACACTGCCCTATATGCTGCCCTACAATCTGCACGCTGGTGCCCCACCACATGCAGCTGGGGCCCTTTTCATTTGATCTTTTTCGCCCCTGCCCCTTCAGACAGCCTGGTTCCGACACTGCCTCACTGTGTCAGCATTGTTTTTGTGAGTTTGTTGGCCTCACAGAGCCTGGCGTGGCCGTAGACTGTTTTATATTAAATGAATGATGCTTTACAATTACAATCAGCAAAGATGAAAGGAGGACAAATGAAGTGAAATCATTAACATCCTGAATATAAAAGAGAAATTTTACTGGCTGTGTCTCAATTGTATTTGTAGCATCAGAATCAG
>NC_045734.1:3792308-3799923 GCF_008692095.1 Etheostoma spectabile | reverse complement strand
ATCAGAATCAGCTTTATTGCCAGGTATGAGGACACATACGAGGAATTTTTCTTTGGAGCATCGTTACTCGCACTGTGCTTACACACAAAAACAACCAAAACAAAAATATACACACTAATATATACACACAATATATACATACTCAAAACAGAACAATATAGAGGCATGAGTTAACAAAGAGTGCAATAAAAATTATTTAAATATGGAGCATAGTGCAAGGATACTGGGACAAATAGCATTATGTTATTATATTACAATATGAACAGTATGAACATTATGGACAGCTCTGAAATAGAAAATGAGAATGATGAATAAATAACAAATAAGAGAGATGTGAGAATGGGAATGATGAGTGAATAGTAAATAATAAATAATAAGTGAGATATGAGAATGAGAATGATGAATAAATAGTAAATAATAAGTGAGATATGAGAATGATGAATAATACTAAATAAGTGGAATAACAAGTGGAACCAGTGAACAGGTGCTGCAGAGACAGTGATTACTGGGTTATTGACCAGAATTGAACCTGACACTGACGTTAAGAAATCAGCTATGTAAACAACTCAGGTACTATAGCTATATAATTAAATGTGAGTAGCAACACAAATGTTGAAATGACATAAAATGCCCGTCCTTAGTAGCTGAGATAAATTAGCCTACCTGTTCAGGAGAAACTTAGCCAACTCGGCATCCTTTTGGGCTCAAATACATCTCCAATATTTACCCGGGGTTTGTTACATCTCTGACCACGCAACTGTTTGAAACATGCCGGGTTTATGTTTTTACAGATATGTCTGGCAACCCGGCCTGGCTGTCCAACTGGGCAGTTGATACCAACACACAGGCCGAAACACTAACAGACATTACGTCACGGAACGGAAATTTCAACAGGAGAAAACACTGGCATTAGCATTGTTGTCAGAAAAGCTCGTGTTTCAACTTAGCATGTTTCCGTAATATCTGATGATGCATTGGGGTCATTTTTGGATTTATTACAGTAAATATATTACATATTGGACCTTTATTGTTGTCTATAAAATGTCAGCAAATACGAAAATGTTGTTCAAGGTGGCCTTGAAAAGTGCTTATTTTATATGAACAACGCTCAAAAATTTCAAAGCTTTTCCATTTACCATCATGTATCCCAAAGAAAACCATCAAATTCTCAAATGTATATAGTTCCATTACCATTACCATTATCAACACCAAAACACAGCCACCAGAAGGCCTCAATAAAACAAGACAAAATGCAACTTCTAGTAGCTTCATTCATCGGGTTATTCAAATAGAATTTAAAAAAACAACACGTATACATGTGCGAATGCTCCCGGACTGTAGTTTGTACACAACCATTTGAAGCTGACTTTAAAGTCCTTTGACACACTGAGCTCCTCTCTCCTCTATCTATCTATCTTTACATTTTGTGTGCATCCATGTCCCAGAAATGCGTGTTATTAACCTAGCTCTGGGGAGTCATCCCCGGAGTCCTTATGTTCTTTTTCCCCCAGCATGTTTCCTTGGATCAGGGATGCTCCAAAATCAGGGTAGCAGCTGTCGCCATGGTCCCGCTACACGTCCTGCGATGCCATGTTCATCCTGCCACGCTCTGCTGGGCCCTGCTACGTCCTGCTGGGCCTTGTAATGCCACACAGTGCCCTGCTAGGCCATGAACTACTACAAACTACTATTTTTTTTTTTTTTTTATTGCCACTCTTCATTCTAACCCCAACCGGCCCGTCAGACACCGCCTACCAAGAGCCTGGGTCTGACCGAGGTTTCTGCCTAAAAGGAAGTTTTTCCTCGCCACTGTCGCACTGTTGCTTGCTCTGAAGGAAACTACTAGAACTGTTGGGTCCTTGTAAAGGGGGTCTAGACCTGCTCTATCTGTAAAGTGTCTCGAGATAACTCTTGTTATGAATTGATACTATAAATAAAATGGAATTGAAGTAACTTAAAGATTGAACCAGATTTGGCACAAAAAGCTGTTTTAAATAATCTAGTTAGCAATCCTGTTTCCTAGTTTAAAAGTGTCCATATTTGATACAGAGTGCTGCTGTGGCCTTAGTAACTTGCTGTCCACTTTTCTTGCAACAGCTGACATTAATGGTGACACCCCTCACCCCACTGGGACTCAGAATCTCCTGCAGGTGTGTACGAGCAGAGAGCATGAGCGCAGGAAGTGGTTTTCAGTCTGACAAGCCGATCTGGGCAGGAAGCGCCGTCTCGCTTTGACAGGAAACTGATCTTAACAGTCAACAGTCCACACACCCACAGGTATCTGATAACAAGTGGATACTGTCACTCGTTTAGACTGCTTTATTGATCAGGGAATAGTCACAGGTGGTATTTGTGTTCTAGACCTTTACATGCAGAATCATTGAAAATGTTGTTACACACAAGAAATGTTGTCTGTGTTTTTTTATGTCATTGAAAGTACTATACTTTCAAACCAAGAAATCCCAGTTAGTGTAATTGAACTATTGATTTCTGAACCATTGAGCATCTTGACAGATTTAGGCGGAGGGAAGAGAGTAAGGGATAGAAATGGAGTTGCATCCTCCATCATTTAAACAAACTCAGAAAGTAAAATCAGATTTCTCCTATTTCTCAGTAGGACAGACAAGCAGGTTTCCTGTGAGGTAATGCTGGAGCTGAAGCATGTCTCCATACTATCACAAATGTGTTCATTTCTTTGAGTTATGGCTGCTGTGCCAAATAAAAAGCTGACTTCTTCAAGTCATCCAGAGTCCGGTGTTTAAAAAGACTCTAGAGAGAGTTTTATTTGGACCTTAGACATGAAAGCAGAACAGGAAGTGAGGAAGAAGGGAAGTATTGGGTGAAAACATAAAGCACAGAAAACAAATGAGTAATGAGATTACTGTAAATAGATGAAGTTCTCTGTGACATTTCATGAGGAAGCAGGCGCCTCATGAGTGAGAGGGAGTTGGGTGCTGCAGCAAAGCCACCCGAGATAGAGCAGCTGGTCGTGTGTTGTTGCCGGATAACGTTTTGCAAGACAGGAAACGAGAGAAGCAAAGAGAGAGAGAACCAGCGCACACACTGACGACTGTCATCCTTAGCTCTCACACACTCTAAGATAGCAGTAAATCAGAGGGAAAACTGCTGAAAGGCATTTCGTTTTTAAATTACTTTGATGCATCCTTGAGAGGAGAGACAAAACTTGAGTCACACCTGAAATATCTGAAATGGGCACTGAGGAGAAGGCTTTAGAGCCTGCAGCTCAACCACCAGTGCAGGAGCAGGGATCACCAGAGAAGGAAAAGGAATCCCCTATGGAGCCCCCCCAAGGACAAACCTCGGAGACCAGCGACCCCCTCAACACGTACAAGTGGCACACGGGCTCCAAGGGAACCCTCAACGAGGTGAAAGAAGACGGGGAGGGAGGAGCGGCAGCAGCTTCTTCCACATCCACACTTGATAAGTTTCAGAAGGCCTCCACCAACAAATGGAGCAAAATGCAAAACTGGCGCAAGGCCCTGAGCGAGGACCCCGGCGACAAACATTCATCCAGTGGGAAAGGCGGAGAGGGAGCCAAGCCGGACAAAGGCGGCAGAAAGAACCCCTTCAGAAGGGCCCTGTCCGAGCCTCCCGGGTCACTGTTTGCAGCCCTGGCCCCTTCCTCCAGCTCTGCTACACCAGCATCATCGTCCACTGCTGCAGACACCCCGGGGGTTTCCTCCACAGACCCTTCGCAGAGAGGAAGCGGAGGGGCGCTCCTCAAAAAGTACCTGAGGACTGTGTCCCAGAAGCTTAAAAGGCCCAGGCTGCAGAGTCGGAACAGCACCCCAACATTACTGCAAGGTAACGTTTCCTGAACCTGAACATGTACGTTCAGGCCAACTATATGAACCTTATTGCCCATTGCTTTGTTTGAGATTAGCACAGGACTTTGAATCTTGATGTGTTAAATACATTAAATGATGGTCAAATGGGAATCCTCACAAATCAAATTTTGGTTTTTATACATAGAAAAATGGTTCCCAGGTGTCAGGGGTGTCAAACCCAAATTCACTAAGGGCCACACCGGTAAATGAGAATAACATTAAGAGCCAACGTGTATAGTTTATGTTGAAAGTCAAATATTTTGGAATGTAGTATTGCACGTCACATAGCTTTCTCACTTACAGCTTGGTTGACATAAAGCCCAAAAAAGAGTCAACAAAAAAAGTTCCTTAGCCATCATAGAGTTTAGCAAATCATAGCAAAACAACACTTACACACATATTTTACAACAACCTGTTTCACAGCCTGAATCTGAAAACTCGGGTTTTGTGGGAATTTCTGAGTCTTAAAGTCAGCAAATCTGCCAAATTCTGCTCTGAGTGTCGCGTTATTGCATTTTGAAAACAGATCCTATATTTTTGGTTTACCGCACATCTTGGCTGGCCAAACCTTTTTGGGAACTTTAATCGGTAAGCAGGGCTGGATCAAAACTTGTCAGGGGCCCGAGTTGGCCCATGGGATTTGAGTTGACACGTGTTCTGTGTGGTTCACGCCGGATTCTGTACGTAGGATCTTTGAGTAACACACTTGCAGAAGGTGAGGTATGTGTGACCTTCTTCACAGTGACACAGGACATAGTAAATACAGCTGTGTTTCTTGCCATGTTAGACAAACTCAGTGATAAATCACTTCCTAAGAGAAAAGATGATACACTTAAGACGACCTTGAGGAACTTTAGGGGTCAGAAAAAAAAATCTTAAAATCATATGTATTATGATTTTTTTTGGAGACGATTTCAAAAATCGATTCTTTTCCCCAAAAATCTATTTTTATTTTACTACTAGATTTATTTGTTTTTTACCAATAATTCACCTAACTATTTGCTGTTTATACGGTAGGTACCACCGACGGCAACTACATCATATCCGTTTCCAGTGAAACAAAGAGAAAGCAGAAAAACCATGTTATATTCTTCTTCACAGATTAAATAACATGTGCTGGGCATTCCTCTTAGGAAACAATTCATTTTTAGAAATATCTCATGATATATTGTCTCTAGAAGTGTAATATTCAACTTTTCTTTTTGTTAAAGAAGAAAAACCAAATCACAATACTTCTAGAATCGCAATGAATGAAAATAGCAACACAAATCAAATTGGCACCCATGATGTATCGTGACAGAATCAAATCGGGACAAGAGCACATCGTCCCAGCCCTAAGGAACTTAAATAGAGAAAGGTTAAGAACAAAAATGAGTTGCACTTAATTGAAGACTCTTAAGGGTTTAATTCTGAGAAAATGGAACTTATTTATCCTTCAATAAACGCTATGGTGAGGTGTACATTCAAATCAGAGATAAATGGAAAATCTCTATTATTTATTTTCAAGCAAAAGAGACACTTCACATGATTGAATTATAATGGCATCTTAAAACAACATTTTCCAGCAGCTCAATGTTTTTTTGTAACGATTACTGAGTTTACAGGGTTTTCCCAGTAAGTTGAGTGTGATCACACCCGACGACAAATCTGAGCCTGATGCCTATATAGAAAGATCTGCGTCAGGGGTAACCTTGAGAAGCCCCTTCCCAGTGTTCCCAACTACAGACATACAGACATAAAACAAACTGGATGTCAAAATTAGAAGTAGAGAGCCAGGGCGTAACAGACACAGGAAACCGTAGGGGACATGTCAAGTGGATTTGAACGCACCATAAGTAGGCGAGTGTGCACGTTAATCAGGTTGGCAGTAAAACATCATGGAACGACTTATGGAAATTTATGTGTTTTTATTAGGGATTGAATACAAATATCGATTGTTAGCAGTTAATCAAACCAATATTTGGAACCGATATGCATTTACAGTGAAAATGAAAATCTTTAAATTAAAATTAAGATTTTGGAATGTTACACACTCCAACGCAAAACTTTGTTTAAATGCTTTAAGCAGTTATTTAATACATTAGAAACTTAATAACATAATACTAACATAATACCCAGTAACAGAGAGTCAGATAGTGTGGTGGGCGGGACATCAAGTCAGACTCAGTGGTGAGTGAAACCGGAGCAGAGGGACAGACACAGAGCTGTAGCACAGCCAAAGTAGAACACTTTTAAATTCATTAACCGTGTCGTTATCAGGAAAATAAAACGCAGAGAAGGATCATCTGCAAACAGCCAACAATATGCCCCGATAATCGGTAAGGGTTGATAATTGGTCTATCCCTAGTTTTTATCAATCATAAATGCAATGCAGGGTAGTTGGAATTCGTGATTTGCAGAGACAAATGGGGGAAGATCTTTTTAAATAAGAATCCTCCTCTTGAACAATCAGTTCCCCTCACTTCTGAAGTCACGGCTACGCCCCTGGTAAAGACCGTGTTCTGTGTAAATGTGTGAAGCAAGAGTAGAGGGGTTAAGCAAGGCTGTAATTCCAGCCCTACCCTTTTCAAATATTTAAAGCAACATTAACTTGACAACAACAGCTGTTTTTTAAACACATAAGTCAAGTGTCTGTTTTATGCAGATGATCTGGCCTTTTTTTCTCTCCCTTTAAAAAAGACTTGAGCTGAACCCAGACCTTCTTTATCATTGCAGTCAGAACCTCAAGGTGAACATGAAAAAGACCAAACCGTCACTTTCCAGAAAAGTTTCAAACTGCTGAGCGATGGCCCTGAAATGTAACGTACGTGTAACGGAAGAGCAGCAAACCAATACTGAGTCTTACCCAAATTTACAAACCACTGGCACAGGAAACCTCCGCTCTGCTGAGAAGGAACTAAAAGCTAGAGTAGCACAGGCTCCAGCTCCCATTTCAATAACGTACATAGAAAACATACATTAATTAAGGGGTGAATTAGGTCTTCTTTACTAGATTTATTAAACTCTACAGCCACATTTAAACTAGTTGCCCTACTGTTGTCTGTCACTATAGTTAAGGTGAAAATAAGAACCAAGAAACAAGAACCTCCAACTTTGGGATAACATCAGAGAAATTAGTTTGAGCCAAAGTTTACAACAAAAACTAAATACATATTTGGGCCTCGGTTTACTATGACCACAGAAATTAAAAGAAACCATGGCAACACACACAGACTGAGCAACAGTCATCCAAGTGAGAGATTTATTTTGGAGAAAATCTCATTCATCACATTCCATACATATTCCTCATTTGTCATTTTACGGATGATTCATTGTTGCAATGGTTTAATCTAGTCATTATTGTCCTTAAGCAAAACACTTAAAACATCACGCCCTTTAAGCTTATTAAAAAGGAGATCATTTAAGGACCGTGATCCAAAAACATTTTAAAGGGCGTGCACAGCGAGGAACTGCAGGATGTGCGCAGCTCATTCTGGTGTGTCATGAAAAGACAGCGATAGCATCAGTTCTTCTCCCAACAACTCCACAAATGGGAGTGGCCATGTGCTGTGGGAGATAAGTACCATAATTACCAAAAATAATAACAAACTGCGTGTGCCTGCAATTCCGGACATCACATTTAATTGTATGGTATAGTTGTTAGTTATCCACAGGGTGAGAAATTTGTGTTATTTATTTGGATTGTATGTTGGGGATAGACCACTTGCAACTTGTGTCAATTCTCTGTAAGCTGGGTATGACTATCAGTGTGTGTGTGTGTGTGTGTG
>NC_045734.1:3783214-3792298 GCF_008692095.1 Etheostoma spectabile | reverse complement strand
TGTGTGTGTGTGTGTGTGGCTGTATGTATAGCAGATGTCGGTGAGGATCTCCCCACTGAACTCCCAAGACTACAATGGGCCCCGCCTCAGGAGGTGCCCTTATGGGACATTAGCAACTGTATGCTTGAAGATGGACAAATTCTCATTTCTCCAGAGGAAGAGGTGCCAACACACACATACAAGCCACTCATCAACTCCCCATGGTTCACCAAAAGACATTACATATTGTGAAAAATGTAAAGCAGAAAGGTGAAAGCACTAAACGTCCTCTAAAGTGACAAAATATGTTTGTGTGTGTGTGTGTGTGTGTGTGTGTGTGTGTGTGTGTGTGTGTGTGTGTGTGTGTGTGTGTCTTCCTCAGCCAACAATGTGGACCCGAAACCGTGTCAGCAGCTGCCTGTCCAACCTCAGCATGCAGAACCTCGTAGATATCGACACAGGTTAATACATCACCCGCACGCATGTATACATTTGGTAAAATAAAGAACAAATTCCTGTATTTCAAATGAGTAAGTAGCTGCTACTGACATCACAGCAGCACAGTATGATTCTGCAGACAGTCGCAGAGGAAATAGCTGAATGTTTATTTGTGCGAATGACTGTCAAACTACTTCCTCTATGTTTTTTGGGGAAGATAGCATCTTGCCTGCGTGTTGTAGCAGTCCAATGAGAACTCGTAGTGAGAGAGAGGGCATAGCCAGTATCTGCTTCCATTCAACTCTGGCGTTTTCACTAAGAAGAAGCTGCAGTGTGGAAGTGACCGATCCTGTAATGTTTTTGGCTGGTTGGCACATTGTCACCATCAACATATGTTAATGAGGAGACAAAGGCAATGTTAAAGGGGCAGACATCTAACTAACAAGACACACCTCGGCACACCTTTGGACAAAATGATGGGATTTAAACGCTGGATTGTTTGTGGCGGGGCCTTCGGTAAGCTAAAAAGAAGGTAAAATGTGTCTCACAGTACTCTACGTTGTTCTTTATTCACATCTTTGATCTTTACCCTATAATTAAAGGGTTAAAAAAGCCACCGAAGAGAAAAATCAGGGCAAATCATGGAGAAATGTGATTTTGTAATTTCATCCTCTGCAAAGCTTTGAATGGGTTCCAATAAGAAGAGTGTCTGCTTGTGAATTATAAACAAATTATAAACTCTACTTTGATAGCTGCAGTTCCAGTTAAATACCACATCCTGTGTGGCCTAATCTAAAAGAATTTGCTAATACTACCGCTTTGACTATTGTTTTGAGAGTTGGTGACAACACTGAATTTTGAAAAAAGGGTTTAAACCTAAAAGAGTTCCAATCGAACATTTGGTTTGTATAATTAAGTCATGGAAACCAGTTATTCAGATTCAAAGTATTGACTGCAAACAATAAATGGAAATAAATTATGTTCCTGTGTATAGTTGCCTTTGGCTAAACTAAAACATGAAACAGAGAATATAAAAAAAGGAATTTATAAAAATTAAATTGTCAATATCAAAGTGTTCATTTCTTCCCCAATACTTAGAATGTAGCCCTGACAACGTGGGGTCAGCAGGTGGCCCTCGACCAAAGAACCAAGATGGCGGTGTAAGGGTGAGTAAGACATCCGAAACATTCTTTCTGCCACCCCTGCATTTCCTGTTGATGTTTTACGTAATTGTTCTAATGGCATCATGCTTGCCTCTGTCGCCCTAAGGCACTGATCAAGCGACGTCTGGAGAACAGGGCCAAGAGGAACAGCAACACCCAACTGAACCCTATACTAAACAAAGCGAGCAGGTAAAGCAGGGACGAGGCCCCACGTTATGTACATTCAGGGCTAACCACTTGAACATCCAAATATTGTTTTGTTTGTGTTGTGCTCTGTAATCCAGAACATCATGAAACCTTGAATGCAGACATAGTTTGGATTTATGGCTGTTTACGTTAATGTTGGGTTGAAGTTTAGGGCAAATGTATAACAGACACACAAGTGTCTCTGTGAGGCTGAGCTAAATGCTAACTTCAGGATGCTAACATGCTCACAATAACAATGATAAAATGCTGATGTTTAGCAGGTGTCATGGTTACCAGCTACAACCTCTAGGGGACCATGAATGTCTGTACAAAATGTTTGATTCTTTTTTAAACTTATCCCAATGACAAGAAAGAAGAGATTCTAATCTATCAATACATATCCCAAACATATGTAACCTTTAATATGTGTGAAAGTTCTACATAGAGCTAGAGTCCCACAGGTCCTGCAGGTGTAACAATGGGTAGTATAAGGTGAAAGTAAATTTTGCTAACCTTGACAATTCATAATATATTTAATTGGTATTTTTTACATTTCTACCATTTGAACTGGCTTTTTGTACTCTGATAATTTCTAAGGCACTATGGTTCCCGGGAGTCAGTGTCCATTCCAGTCAGTGCAGTGGAGAGTCTAGATCTGAGTGCAGACACCAGCACTGTCATCAGGCCGGTCCACAGCTCCATTTTGGGGGAGAAATACTGCTTTGAGGTGTGAATTCTGTCAATGATGCTCTTTCAGGCTCCTCAAGGAGCTTCCTACGGTGCCTTCCATTGTTTTGAAGAAATAAACTTTCCATTCCAGTAAGGCTAACATGGTCCTGTTGGCTTCAATGTGCTTATAGGTGATAAACTCCGAGAACACCCACTGCTTTGGCTGCTCCTCAGCTGCAGAACGTGATCGCTGGATTGAAGACCTGAGAAGGGCTGCCCAGCCCAACAAGGTAAGCCATTAGCCATTTTTCCAAAAATGGTGTCATGCAAAATCAAAATCCTTATCAAAAAAACTAAACGCATCATTGTTCACAGGATAACATCGAGCGTACAGAGAACTCCTTGAGTCTGTGGGTAAATGAAGCAAAGGATCTGCCACCCAAACGGAGTTATTACTGCGAGTTACACCTGGACGGGACCCTGTTTGCCCGCACCAGCAGCCGAGCTGTTGGCAAGCTGCCTAACCGCTCCAGCCAGGCAGGGGACAACTCCACTTCAGGAGGTCTGGGGGCCAGTGGAGGCGTGACCGGAGGGTGTCAGTTATTCTGGGGGGAATTCTTTGAGCTAGACAACTTGCCTTGTGTCTCCCAAATCACTCTGCACCTCTTTCGCGAAGAAGACCCCAAGAAAAAGCGCCACTCCCGAGACGAAATCAGCCTGCACCCACTGGGCAGTGTGGTCATACCATTAGCTGAGATCAGAGGGAGGACCTATCAGGAGAAGTGGTATCCCATTACTCCATACAAGGCCTCAGGCACAGCAGGGAACAAAGAACCGCTGGGGCCACAGGCTTCACTCCGCATCAAGGCCCGTTCTCAGAATTTGAAAGTGCTGCCCATGGAGAAATACAAAGAATTTGCCGAGTATGTGACGGTGGATTATGTGGAAATGTGCAGAAACCTGGAACCACTTCTAAATGTGAAGCAGAAGGAAGAGCTGGCAGGAGCTCTGGTCCATGTACTGCAGAGCATTGGCAAAGCCAAGGTGGAGTCTAAAAGAAAATGCATAAAAGCTAACTGCATCACAGTCAGATTCTTTAAAATAAAACAAAAATGAATAATTCAACATTTGTTTTCTTATTTAAATGTGTATGCTTCAGGAGTTCCTCCTTGATCTTGGCAGTGCAGAGGTGGAGCGTCTTGGAGAGAAGGAGGCAATGATCTTCAGAGAGAACACGTTGGCCACTAAAGCCATAGATGAATATATGAAGCTGGTTGGCCAGAAGTACCTCATTGCCACACTAGGTAAGGTAGCTTAGTGGTAAAGGTGGCTTCTTTTATTTAGTATTGGTTGGTGCTTTGCTTGTTTTCACAAAACTCTGTGCTCTCTTTTTTACTGCAGGAGACTTTATCAACCGACTTTACGCGTCGGTGGAGAACTACGAAGTTGACCCTCGTAAATGCCATGCCTCGGAATTGTCAAACAACCACAAGCACTTGATGGAAGCCTGCGAGGAGGTGGTGCAAAAGATTCTTTCGACCAATGGGTGAGAGAGGAGAAAAGACATGAAATAACAAATAGTAAATGTTTAGGCCAGTTAATTCACTAAGCTGATGCTTGATATGTTTCTTGCCTAAAGACCCTTTCCTGAAGAGTTAAACAAGATCTTCTCCAGCTGGATGGAACTGTGTGAAGACCAGAGCAGACCAGAGATTGGCCAGCGTCTCATCTCTGCTTCCCTCTTCCTTCGATTCTTATGTCCTGCTATCCTGAGTCCTTCTCTTTTTGGTCTGACACAGCCTTATCCAGAGCCAAACACCCTGCGTACCCTCACCTTAACCGCCAAAGTCATCCAGAATCTGGCCAACTTCACACTGTGAGTGGCTACTTATCTGCTACAAATTCCAATGAGGATAAAAGTGGTTTAAGTCAATACAATTTTGTTGTGATTCAGGTTTGGAGAGAAGGAGGAGTACATGCTCTTTATGAATGAATTCCTGCAGCAGCACTGGGATGGAATGAGGAGGTTTCTACAAACAGTGTCAAATGGAGACACAGAAATGCCAATGTCTTCCTTCGACGGTTACGTGGATCTGCCTCTGCGCTTGGCTGTGCTCCATGGCCTTCTGGTCGACATCATCTATCAGAGGGACCAGGTAGGACAGATAACCAATGAGTCCAGTTGGTAGTTAGTTGTAAAGCTTTGTGTAACTCTCACAGTATTTAATATTTGTGTGTAGCTGATGAAGATTTCTTATAAGGAATCTTTAATTTCTCCTGTATCCCTGTGTCAGCCAGGACTCTAAACTTCCCACCATTGGAACCAATTACACCATATCTGTTTTTATCACTAATCAGATGAGTTGAGTGGATCGAGGACAGTATACATCATTCTATTCAAAACAGGATTTTCCTTTTGAGTCTCCCTCTAAGATATGCATTGACTGGACTTAATACATCAAACTTCATGGTCAATCAGGTTAAACACTGGACTTTTGCAAAAGGCAATACAGATTATCTTCTCTCCTCATTTCGTATCCCTCTCTTTGTCCATGTACATCCAACTTTTGGTCATAACTATTTTTTCTTCCCTCTGACCTTCTGCAGGAAAACCTTGATTACCTAAACCTACTGTTTAGTATCAACAAGGATCAAGTGTTAGAAAAATAATAGTGATTGGAAAAAAATTATTTAGCGGGTACTAATAAATGCTTAAATACTTTTAATAATTAAAGAGTAAATGTGATCTGTATCAAGACACTATTTGGAAAGAGCTGGTTTTGGACATTTACCATTTCAATCTGCCAGACCAGTTCCAAATATAGTCAGGCACAATTGACTATATCCTGATTGATGTCTGCGTGTACAGCTTGTCTTAATGGCATTTTTCTTGTCCATTTAAGGTATCTAGATAATGATCGAATATCTAAAGCGTATACTATATGGGGCCTAACATGCAGATTGGTTCTCCCTCAGGACACAGTTGAAAAGCTGCACCCTCTGCCTTCCATTCTGAACCAGATAACAGAGTCACTGGGCCCCGAAGCACATCGGATCATAATTAGCAGGTATGTTTAAAGCCTATATCTTATTTGACTGGTCAGCAACTTGTAACTTGTATTATAAACTTCAACATGGTTTTGTTACATGCTACTTCTTGCAGCCAAATGGGACAAGCCAAGCCAGAGTACGTTCCTCCTAGAGACTTGAGCAAGTATAGCCCTCACCAACCATCCCTCCAGCAGCTTCCTGTGGACTCCAAAGGCCTACAAGATGGGTATGATAGTTGTATGTCTGTAAATGAGCCCAGCCAATATTGCTGGGGTTAAGGTCAATAACCACAAAGGAGATTTCTGACTGCCCCTCATTGTTTTCATTTCTGCCTCTAATCCAGTATGGCTTATAGGAGTCTGGCATTGCCAGACCTTACTCTTCTTACTCTTATTTTACCTTTAACTTGACTGTGAGCAACTGCAACTAAACAATTTCCCTGAGGGGATCAATACAGTTATTATAATTCTGACACTCCACAGCGCTGTGGCTCCACCACAATTCAATTCTAGAATAGGAGAAAAAAAAAAAAGCTCTGGGTTGTTTGCATTTCTTTAAACCAATCACAAGCGTCATGGGTGGTGCTAAGCTCCGGACAAAGCAACGTTGGCTCTCCAAAATAATCTGGGGAAGTTTTGGTGGAACAAAAGAAAACGCCACATACAATATTACATGAAGTTAACTGTTCACAAAATACTGTAACCTGAGCTATTTAAATTAGCTGGATACAAACCTCATTTGCTCTTACCAGTGTATCGCTGCTTGTACTTTGTCCACAGCAATCCCCAACAGTCAGACCCAAACTGTCCCAGCTAGATATTAAACGCACAAATATTCTTTGTAAATCTTTACAATCATTCCCTGAAAGAACCCAGCAGGCTTGCCTTGTTGCATGTACCAATTTTTCTTCAAAACTTATATTTTCAGCGTGTAGCTTGCTAGCTCAAAGATTGTTATTTCCCGTAGCGAACAGAGTTTGAGAACAGCAAGTTGAAGGTGAGGGACATGTCAGGCATTATCCTGGAAATGTGTTTCCGTTGATCCACACTAGGCTTGTGGTAGCTACAATGCAGGTAGGCCAGACTTGCTTAGATGCTAGACCTCCAGCTATGGGCTCCGGATCTTTTTGGCAAAGCCAGAGGTGCACCATGTGCAAAAGAAGTACCATTTCACTTTGTTTTACTGCAATACATCTGTGGTAGGTGAAAGGCTCCAACATAGTATCACCATCATCCTTAACTCACTTTGGGATAAATGCATACACAAAGTGTCCAGTACAGGTATAGGATGGTTAAACCTGCTAAAATAATTTGCAGACTTTTCAAATACCATCATTTGATGTACGGCACTTAAATACATTTTTTCCCCCAAAAAAATTTGCACATCCAACACTTGTTCTGTGCGTTGGAAAATATCACAGACTTGAAAAAAGTAAAATCTCACATGCTGCTCTTGCTACAGCATCACCATTTTGTGAAGAAACTAACTTTTCAGTTCCTCTGGACCTTCGTCACAAGTATACTAAAATACACTTGACGGAGGCCCAGAGGGACCGGAACGTTAATTAAATGGTGATGCTACAGCAAGAGCAGAGTGCAGGATTTTCCTTTTTTTCGAGACTTGAATAATTAATACATTTATCCATGCATGCGTTTATTCATTTACTGGACAGGGATGGCAGGACTCGGAGGAGTATGAGAGCGAGGAAGCCAGTCACCAGAACTCAGAGTGCTCCACACAGACGTCCTGGTCAGGCAAAACATACCTTGAAGAGGCAGATAAGTTCGGAAACTCTGCCGACAGCTGACAACGAACAAGAGATGGAGACCAACCAACCTCTTATCTCATTACCAAATACTGTGAGTAAAAAAAGGAACTGTGAGCCTAGCTCGGCTTTTTTGGCTACTGAACTCAGAAGCTCAAGCCATTGCTATTAATACTGGCATTACTACTTTTGGAGTAGGCTATCTTGAAATGATGCATGTTTATTCAATAGTAATAAACATGTGTTGACTTGTATGTTAACACAGAGATAGTATGACTTTGTGTGGTTACTTGGAAGGAATTAAAAAAAAAATAGACGTTTCCTTTGTTGTGATGTTGTTCCTTTGTGATGTTTCCTTTTGTTTCAGAGTGCCAGTGTCAAACGCCCACATGCTCTGGTTCCATGGTTCAAAGTCAGCCAAAACAGAGAGTCAAGTGAGATGAAGACTGAGAATGAGCAGTTCAACTTACTGGATAGGGTATGTGTCGAACCTGCTTCCCCACTAAAGTATCATAATTCTGGCTGTGTAGTGTAAGGTTTCATTCTTACATTTCATAAAATACACAGGGTGGCAAAGCTGCAGGCCTGGGGGCAACTGATGTGGCCTTACTGAGTGGAGCTTGCATGATCTCCTGGTGCCTGTGTGGGTTTTTGTGCGGGTGCTCCAAAAACATGTAGCTTGGGTTAATTGGTGACTCAAAATTGATGAAATGTTGAATGTGAGAATGAATATTTTTCCGTCTCTATGAGTCAACGCTATGATTGACTGGTGAAATGTCCAGGGGCCAATGTCAGCTGGGGTCGGCTCTTGCCTCTGTGACCCTCCATGGCAGGGGGTTCTCCTGTGGGTCCAAAAAGAACAAATACTAATAATATGGAAATGAATAACACAAAAAACATTTTAGTTTAAATGTATTATTGTTGTATGCCCACGGCCACTACGCTTTATCCTTACTTTTTGACCGAGTGGTCTTGAGTTTCCATTGCTATGGATTCCAAATCCCTAAAAAGTATAATAAACGACATTTCCAGAACAAGCACACTGCATTTGTAGGTATCTGGCTTGTGATGAGAGAGAGTGATTTTGGAAGTACTGCAGAAAGCAGAGCAATTGTACTTTTTACAGAGTAAACATACTCTGGTCAAAAGACAGGGCAATTAAACTTACAACAAACCTCACCATATTATCAAATGCTCATTCAGAACTATTAGTAATGTTGATTGGATAATTTAGTTTTAATAGGCTGTAAATATGTTTTGCGGCTCCAAACCAATTTTTGAAAGCTTTCATGGCCCAAGATGGCTCCTTTATAGTAAACCCCTGCACCAAGGGATACACAAGTATAGCTAATGGAATGGAATATAATATTATAAAATGTCAAATTGTCATTCACATCCCAGCATGCTCAGGAGCTGTCAGAGCTTCGTCTGGGGATAGAGCAGGTGACAGAGCGCGAGCTGGACATGGCAAAGCGCCTGGAGGACTTCATTATCCAAAGCCAGGACCAGAATGCAATGCTGCAGGCTGAGGTGACCAAGCTCCAGGATCAGCTGACTGTGCGAGAAGAGCAGCTCGCCAGCGCCACCTTCAGGTATGATAGTCGAGCTAAACAGTAATGTGCATGTTCTAAATGTCAGCAAATGTATTCTGTTTATATACAGTATATAGTTATTGTAACTCCATCATTTTACAACTGTCTGATCCTAGGGTCAGTGCTGTGTATGTGGTAAAACTGGATATAGTTCAATTCAATTTCAGTTCAATTTAATTTATAATATCAAATCATCATCTTGACACTTTGCAGATAGAGTAGGTCTAGACCACACTCTATA